>NW_027260879.1:0-155245 GCF_045791955.1 Oncorhynchus clarkii lewisi
GGTCTGTGTGTGTGTGTGTGTGTCGGTCTGTGTGTGTGTGTGTCGGTTGTGTGTGTGTGTGTCGGTCTGTGTCTAGGTTGTGTGTGTGTGTGTGTAGTAGAGGTCGACCGATTTAATGGTTTTCATTACGCGAATGCAGTAGAAGCCAAGGTAAATTGCTAGCTAGCATTAAACTTATCTTATAAAAACAATCAATCATAATCACTAGTTATAACTACTCATCCAGTTTAGCAGGCAATGTTAACTAGGTGAAATTGTCATTTCTCTTGCGTTCATTGCACGCAGAGTCAGGGTATATGCAACAGTTTGGGCTGCCTGGCTCATTGCAAACTTATTTGCCAGAATTTTACGTAATTATGACATACATTGAAAGTTTTGCAATGTAACAAGAATATTTAGACTTAGGGATGCCACCCGTTAGATAAAATACCGAACGGTTCGGTATTTCACTGAAATAATAAACGTTTTGTTTTCGAAATGATAGTTTCCGGATTTGATCATATTAATGACTAAAGGCTCGTATTTCTGTGTTATGTTATAATTAAGTCTGATTTGATAGAGCAGTCTGACTGAGCAGCAGCAGGCCCGTAATCATTAATTCAAACAGCACATTGGTGCTTTTTGCCAGCAGCTCTTCGCAAGCACAGTGCTGTTTATGACTTCGAGCCTATCAGCCTAATGGCTGGTGTAACCAATGTGAAAGGGCTAGCTAGTTAGCTGGGTGTGCGCTAATACTGTTTCAAACGTCACTCGCTTTTAGATTTGGAGTAGTTATTCCCCTTGCGCTGCAAGGGCCGCGGCTTTTGTGGAGCAATGGGTAACGATGCTTCGAGTGTGGCTGTTGTCGATGTGTTCCTGGTTCGAGCCCAAGTAGGGGAGAGGAGAGGGATGGAAGCTATACTGTTACACTGGCAATACTAAAGTGCCTTTAAGAACATCCAATAGTGAAAGGTATATGAAATACAAATGGTATAGAGAGAAATGGTCCTATAAATACTATATTAACTACAACCTAAAACCTCTTACCTTGGAATATTGAAGTCTCATGTTAAAAGGAACCACCAACTTTCATATGTTCTCATGTTCTGAGCAAAGAACTTAAACGTTAGCTTTTTTACATGGCACACATTTTTACATGGCACATATTACTTTCTTCTCCATCACTTTGTTTTTGCATTATTTAAACCAAATTGAACATGTTTCATAATTTATTTGAGGCTAAATTGATTTTATTGATTTACTATAAGTTAAAATTAGTGTTAATTCAGTATTGTTGTAATTGTCATTATTACAAATAAAAAAATTGGCCGATTTTAATCGGTATCGGCTTTTTTGGTCCTCCAATAATCGGTGTCGGTATCGGCGTTGAAAAATCATAATCTGTCGACCTCTAGTGTGTGGGTTGTGTAGGTGTGGGTTGTGTGTGTGGGTTGTGTTGTGTAGGTGTGGGTTGTGTGTGTGTAGGTGTGGGTTGTGTGTGTGTAGGTGTGGGTTGTGTGTGTGTAGGTTGTGTGTGTAGGTGTGGGTTGTGTGTGTAGGTTGTGTGTGTAGGTTGTGTGTGTGTCTAGCTTGTGTGTGTCGGTCTGTGTAGGTTGTCTGTGTAGGGCAGTTGTGTGTGTCGGTTGTGTAGGTCGTGTGTGTGTGTGCCCTGTTGTGGTGTTCGTCAGTACTAAATGTGACTTTCAGTAAGGGCGTGTTTGTGCATTGTGCAAAGGCAGGACTGTCGTCCGTTCTGTTCCTGGACTATATTTGGACATTTGGTAACTTTTGACAGCCACGCTAACAGTCAGGCAGGCTGATGGTAAACTGACCTAAGCCTTTATCTCACTCTGACTGCCGTTTTGACTATCTGTGAATTGGATACTATTCTGTTCTGTGGGGACTTTCCCTTCATTTTAATGTTGACAGCAACAATTCGATTTTGACACTGCCGTCTTATTTTTTTTTGCAAAGCAATGCTTCTGCCCGGTTGGAGTATGCCAGGTATAGAAGGTGTTTGTAGTGTAGAAATCGTTTGATGGTAATGTGTTTTTTCCTTTGGACAGTTTCTTGTCAAACGAGCACAACAGACAAATCATGACTGAAAGTTACTGAGAGAACAGGTGTAGAAACCACGCCTTCTAAACTAAATTTTTCTCCCATTAGACCTGGTGTCGCTGTTCGACCTGGAGAATGACCTCCCAGACGAGCTGATCCCAAATGGGGACCTGGGTGGCCTGATGGGCATGCCCTCCAACGGTGCCCCTGGCGGTGGGGGAGGAGTGCCTGGAGGAGGTCCCCGGGGCCTGGGCTCCATGGTCCCTGACGCTGCCGCCAAACACAAGCAGCTGTCTGAGCTCCTGAGAGCGGGCGGTGCTGGGTCCGGTGGCATGGGCCCCATGATGGGGAAAGTCCCCATGGGCCAGGGCTCGCCCAACCAAGCCCAGAAAGGAAGCCCCGCCAGCGGACAACAAGGCAACGGCTCCATGGTGGGCTTCAACCAGGCCATGATGAACAGCCATGGACACGGGATGCCGGGCCAGGTGATGAACGGGGCCCTGGGGCCGGCAGGACGGGGCAGGCTGGGGCTGCAGCAGTACCAGGTCCAGGCCATGCAGGGTGCTGGGGGGGGCGTGGGGCCGGGAGGCAGCAGTGTGCTGGCTGAGACTCTGGCTCAGGGAGGAGGGCAGATGGGAGCTCACAACGCCATGAACGCCCAGCAGGCTAGCAACATGAATAAGGTGAGTGTTGGTGCATGTACTGTCTGTTTACTGTCTGGCTTCACTCGGGACCGAGGGTTTTGACTAGTCTGGTCAGGAAAACTCATTGTCTGGCTTCACTCGGGACCGAGGGTTTTGACTAGTCTGGTCAGGAAAACTCATTGTCTGGCTTCACTCGGGACCGAGGGTTTTGACTAGTCTGGTCAGGAAAACTCATTGTCTGGCTTCACTCGGGACCGAGGGTTTTGACTAGTCTGGTCAGGAAAACTCATTGCCATGGCCTATGATTTGTGATTGTAAAACTGGAGTAAATACATTGGTCATTTATATATACAGCACCTGTCAAGTTTGGACACATTTACTCACTCAAGGGTTTTTCTTTATTTTTACTATAGAATAATAATGAAGACATCAAAACTATGAAATAACACATATGGAATCATCTAGTAAACAAGAAAGTGTTAAACAAATCAAAATATACTTAATATTTGAGATTCTTCAAAGTAGCCACCCTTTGCCTTGATGACAGCTTTTGCACACTCTTGGCATTCTCTCAACCAGCTTCACCTGGAATGTTTTTTCAACAGTCTTGAAGGAGTTCCCACTTATGCTGAGCACTTGTTGGCTGCTTTTCTTTCACTCTGCGTTCCAACTCATCCCAAACCATCTCAATTGTTGTTTAGGTCGGGTGATTGTGGAGGCTAGGTCATCTGATGCAGCACGCCATCACTTCTTTTTGGTCAAATAGCCCTTACAAGGCCTGGAGGTGTGTTTGGTCATTGTCCTGTTGAAAAACAAATGATAGTCCCACTAAGCGCAAACCAGATGCGATGGCGTATCGCTGCATCTCACAAAGACACGGCTATTGGGACCAAAAATTGGACTCATCAGACCAAAGGACATATTTCCACCGGTGTAATGTTCATTGCTTGTGTTTCTTGGCCCAAGCAAGTCCCCTTTTCTTATTGGTGTCCGTTAGTAGTGGTTTCTTTGCAGCAACTCGACCATGAAGGCCTGATTCATGCAGTCTCCTCTGAACAGTTGTTAAGATGTCTGTTACTTTAACTCTGAAGCATTTATTTGGGCTGCAATTTCTGAGGCTGGTAACTCAAATTAATTTATCCTCTGCTGCAGAGAATTCTGCATCGTCCTTTCCTGTGGCGGTCCTCATGAGAGCCAGTTTCATCATTGCGCTTGATGGTTTTTGCGACTGCACTTGAAGAAGCTTTCAAAGTTCTTAATTTTCTGTCTGAAAGTAATGATAGACTGCCATTTCTCTTTGCTTATTTGAGCTGTATTTGCCATAATATGGGCTATCTTCTGTATACCACTCCCACCATGTCACAACAACCGATTGGCTCAAACATGAACTTTTAACAAGGCAAATCTGTTAATTGAAATGCATTCCAAGTGACTACCTCATGAAGCTGGCTGACAGAGTGCCAAGTATGTGCAAAGCTGTCATCAAGGCAAAGGGTGGCTACTTAGAATAATCTCAAATATAAAACAATTTTTGGTTACTACAGGATTTCATAGTTTTGATGTCTTCACTATTATTCTACAATGTAGGAAATGGTACAAATAAAGAAAAGTTGTCAACTTTTGACTGGTACTGTATATTTACCTTTTATTTCATTATATTCATCCAGGCTTGACACAGATGGGAGTGGGAAATGATGTCCTTGCTTTACTGTGTCCCACAGTCTTCCCGTGCTCTGGGAGCAACGCTTTGTAATGGCTTGTTCATGGCATCATGGCTGTCTGTTTCATGCGTGCTTTGCATCAGTACATCTGTCTGTCCAGATAGGAAGCTTGTTGGTTTGGTGACAGAATCGTTGGTACAGCTCTGGTATCCCAGCTCATATCACTGTTGAGCTATGAGATTCAAAGTCATGTCTCTGTTTGGAACAGGGATTTCCTGCTCAGTGTGAGTGTGCATTGTTCTTGTACCGATTGAGCGCTATAATCCCTGTTGGTCAGTACATGTACACATGCATCTGTTGGGTCTCTCTCTCTGATGCATCCTTGTCTCCCACCCACCATATGCACATCCATCTGTAATCTTACCCTGGGATTTTTGGAGGAACAGGACACCCAGCTGGGGTGTTGAATACATCCCTCCAGGACAGAAGAAATGACCTTTCATAGCATGTTAGGAGCACAGGCTGACCTCCGAATAGTCTTTTCCAATAACAGGATTTTTCCTATAGCTACTGTAGTCAGAGGTCTCCATAGCGGATCAATGCTAACATTATCTACTGGATTCCCTTGCTTGGCTTAGCTGGTTGGAGCAACTGGAGTCAGCCTGCTGTCTGCTCTGAGGTCGGTGTATAGGTGTTCCCCCGCCTGTCTCGCTTGTAGGTAAGGCTGAGGCTAAAGCATGGAGAGTTAGGCCCATATATTTAATTTGAATGCTATGGTTAGGCCTGTAACTTGATTCTAGCTTGGTATTTCATTAATATCCCATAGACTTAGGCCTACTATTTACCTGCTTCGAGTTGTTTTGGAATGTGGATATAGGTGGGTGAAGGGAGATTGTTTGTAATGATGACAAGTCTGAGAAAGCATAGTAGTGTTTAGAGAAAGACAAGCTTTATCTGTTGATTTGTGAAAAGTGCGTAGTAGTTGTGTGGTAGTGCTAGTTTCAGGGATGTCTACGGATTTTCTCTGCTACTGTTGTGGTTTGACAGGAAACTACGGGGAAACCAGCTTGCTAGTTCATACAGACTCGACACATGCAGGCTGTCACCACATAAAACAAACCCCCGGGCTCGCTGACACACGTGACTGTCTGGCGTTGCTTTCTTACACAGTACTGACAGGGAGTAACATCATGTCTCCAGTTCTCTGCGAATGTTCCATAGTTAGGCAACAGTAGCAGGGTCAACCCTGGGTGTATCTTCACCATCTAACCTACTGCCAGGAGAAAGAGGGATTTCAAGCCGTGGAGGATAGTGTGTACATGCCATGGTACGTTGGTTAGGCTGTGGTTGCTAGATAAAAGAGCTGGCTCTGGCAGTATTGACATTGCACAGCTGCCACAAGACTAACGCATGCTGCTGAAGTGTGGCAGACACCAGAGTGTCAGTCCTGCGTTCTTAGTATCTGTCTGAATCAGAAGCAGGTTAGGGGTCAATTCCATTCATTCACACAGTAGACCAAACAAAAATCCTCATTCCAAATGTTTCTAATTGAAGAGAAAAGTAATTTCAGTGTAAATACAGCACCCCTGCTAGCTAGAGTACACCTACTGTTGCCATTCACAGAGATGTGGTGGTCTGTGAGAATCAGTAGGACGGTTCAGTAGGCACAACAACATGAGACAACTTCTAGTAAAAAGAGGGGGAAGGGAAGTGCTGCTAAGGTACACAATAGTAGATTTTGGAAGACAGAAGGTTCTCTTTGGTTAACATCTTAGAGCTACCCCCCTACTTTTTTCAATTTCCGCCTGAAGACATACCCAAATCTAACTGCCTGTAGCTCAGGCACAGAACCAAGGATATGCATATTCTTGATTTCATTTGAAAGAGAACACTCTGAAGTTTGTAAATGTGAATTGAATGTAGGAGAATATCACACAATAGATCTGGTTTAGATAATACAATGGAAAAACCATACATTTTTTTTCATTTTTATTGTTGTATCATCTTTAAAATGAACAAGACAAAACAAACAGTCAGATAGGATGATGGGGACAATTTCAGTGAAAAATATAAGAGGGCAACAGTACTTGTGCAAAGTTTCAGACTGATAACTTCCAAAATGAGTGTGCTACATGACATTTATCATGAAGTTACCCAGGTGTCCCACACAAGTAGCCCAAATGTACCCAAGTGGCCAAATTGGTGAAGTTATACATTTTTGAATGGAATAACTATATTCAAAATACCAAAATATTTGGAAGACCCTCAGTCCTCTACACAATATTGTGCTGCTGATGCCAGGTGCCACAGCAGTCTCTTTCTGCTGTAAAGCAGAGGGTCACCAAGCTCGTGGTGCAGGTGATGGGGAACTTCATTTTGCAAAGAACACAGCGACGCCTCCATGCTGTGCCCTTTTGGCCCTGAGGCACATCCATGCCTGCAGAAATACATTTAGGCAGATGAACACCACTTGTGGCAGGAGCTGGATGAACCAGCTTCAGTGGGGGATGGACACCTTGGCACTGGGGGCTCCCATTCGGAGTCGGTGTCACTGTGAAAGAAAATGTTCAGTTAGAATAGTTTCACATATGAGCCCTGTATCAACAGGTATAATAAACAGAAATATATAAAGTGGTTGAAGGTTGAAGTGCATAAGGTTGAATATATTATGACCTGCTAGATCTGTCTTTTATATTATGACATTTCAGCTAGATCTACTGTCTCTATTATATTATGATAGACCAGCTAGATCTGTCTTTATTATATTACAACAGACCAGCTGTATCTACTGTCTTCATTTCACTTTGGCCATTGTTGTGGGCCTGCCCTCCCCTCAACAGCCTCAAATAGGCTATTTAATTTCACAAATAATATTTTATATTATTCATTTCAAACAACGGCATTGGCATGAGAAACTTACCAGTCCAAAACGATGTCCTCTCCGTTAAAAAAATATTCCTCCATTTGGGAATCGCTAAATTAATCGTCCTACAACAATCTGTCTCATTTTCCCGATCAATTTCTTCTAAAATTGTGTGTACATCTGTACTCCGATTTAGCTTTCCCTGACTTAGTCGCCATACTGATTGAGATATAAACAGCTGAAGACGCGCTTTACCAAAACAATGTTGTGCGTAACATGCGTTGCTCCTTCCGGTATGAAACTTTAATGGCGAATGACCCTCTTTACGCCAGAGTTTACTACATGGGTTGGTCTTCCAACACATAAACATTACATATTGCCGTTTACCTCAGCTCATTGGCTATCTACCCAGCTAGATTTCAAGATGATCAGTGGTCATTGGGTTAAAATACAGTCAATCAACGAAAGAGCGGTCATATCATTGGTGCACAATGATGTCATTACTTGTTACTTGTTACCGTTACTCGGTTTCTTTCACTCAATACGTCCCGCGAAATGACCCATCAGGTTTGGTTGTGTTACAAAAAAACCAGTTGATTGCAATGAAACCAAACATGACTGGAAAAGTCATGTTTCGTTTGTGTATTTACATCGAATGTGTCGTCGAAAATGGAATGAGACGGAATTCACGACACAAGCGGTTCACAAAATGTTTCCTGTTAGGCTATAAAAATGTATTTGATCAAATAAAAGACCATTCATTGTGTAACATTGAGCATTGGGATTGCAAACAGAGGAAGATGGTCAAAGGTAAACTATTTATTTTAATGCAGTTTGTGATTATGTTACGCCTGTGCTGGTTGAAATAGTTGTTTTTTATGGGGCTCTATCCTCAGATAATCACATTGTATTCTTTTGCAGTAAATCATTTTTTAAATCTGACAACGCAGTTGGATTAGCAAGATTCTAGGCTTTCGACCCATGTGAGACACTTTTATTTTCATTAATGTTTAACCTGTTGGATCTCTAGGGGCGCTATGGTAATGAGCTTAGGTCTGTAAATAGAATCCCGGATCCGGGTTTGGTCGACCCAACAGGTTAATATGACTATTTTTGTAGCGATCACCGTATGTTGTCGAATTTAATCCCGCTAACGGGTTCGGTGCGCAGAGAGGTTAAAGGGGTACATTGGTCATCAAAAAACGAGGAGGACCAAGGCACTTCATATAATGAATTAAAATGCCTATCTGTATGGCATGTTCAATGGAACATTAATAACTCTGATTCATTTCCTCTGCATGGTCTTCCTCAGGGAGTACAAAGAAATGATAATATCCTCTTTTGAACAGCTTTTCCTGTCAGCTCTGATTTGAAGGGGAGTGGTTACAGAATTTATTGGACAACATCTAGTAAGCGTTACTATACACATTAAAAAGTGAAATACTGTACATATGTTATCAACAAATTCAACTCCAAGCAAGAAGCATCAGAACGCCTAGAAAGGTAGTTCTAACCTTTAAATGTGACTGGGCAAAGTGTCAAGAATAGGAGAGCTGTCTATTCCATAGTACACTGGAACACAGCAAACATGGAAAACAGTCTAAACATAGCTGAGGGCAATAGAGCAAAATGTCCACTAGATGACAGAAAATGGACCTCTCACAACCCTACAGGAAAGGTGAGAAATCCATATCTTCATTTAAACCAGGGTATTTAGTGGCATGTAATTTGTAAATTCATTTCTTCATTTAAACCAGGGTACTTAGTGGCATGTAATTTATAAATCCATATCATTTAAACCAGGGTACTTAGTGGCATGTCATTTATAAATCCATATCATTTAAACCAGGGTATTTAGTGGCATGTAATTTGTAAATTCATATCTTCATTTAAACCAGGGTACTTAGTGGCATGTAATTTGTAAATCCATATCATTTAAACCAGGGTACTTAGTGGCATGTAATTTGTAAACCCATATCTTCATTTAAACCAGGGTACTTAGTGGCCTGTAGTTTGTAAATCCCAAAACTTTCCCTTTGGTTTAGCTGTTTAAGACGGTCCCCTTTACTAATTGAGGCTGGAACATGATCAATACCCATAGCTTGTAGGGAGGCAGGGTTGCCATGGTGTAAGGACTTGTAGTGCCTTGCCATGGGGTCGTCTTCATTGCCAACCCGTATGGCGTACTTGTGTTCCGCTAAGTGGTCTTGAAGGCGTCTCTTTGTCCATCCAATGTAGAACACCTTGCACTGTGGACATTCCAATCTGTAGATGACATGAGTGGTTTTACAGTTAATGAAGTACTTGACGTAATAATCCATTTTAGAAGCTGTCAACAGAAGACTTTTCCTGTGCGATAGTTCTGCAATGGTGGCACTGGTTGCACGTAAAAGAGCCTTTGGGTTTGTGGTCTGGCCATGAGACAGCTATTTGAAACAGAGACAACCACAGCCTGGTATACTCTCAGGTCTGTCGTTGTTTCCGTTAGCTACAGTACTGCTACCAATGCCATTCAAAGAAATTCAAGCGGTTTGGCATAGGGCATGTGAACTCTCTCATTCTCTATTTTGTTTTCTTTCTCATTCATTCTCAGTGAGTCCTCTTTCTCTCTCGCTGTCCCTCTAACATTCTCTTCCTCTCTCTAGTTTACCTTCATTCTTTTTCTTTCTCCTTATTTTCTTCTTTCTCTTCCAATTTTGTGTGTGTGTGCTGGTCCTCCCGGCCCCTTGGCTCATAATGGAGCTGTAAATCATGTTAAGGTGTGTGTGTGTGGAAGGAGAGAAAGGAGGAGGAGCGAGGGATGGAGAGAGGGAACGCGGCTATTTCAGAGGCCGTCTCCACATCTGTCTGGGGTGTGTTTTGAATGTATTACTTTTTAGTGCATGTTCGCTCTAGTTAGAAGTTGGGAGTTGATTCCCCTGCGCTGTTGTGTGTGTTTTATGCTTGGGTGGTATACTGTATACTGGAGTATTTTGAAATGCCAACTGTATAATCTTCAGTACCGGTATGATAAAAAGAGTGTGTGTTGGGGCGTCCTAAAGCTGTTGTGACTATGGAAGATGTGCTAAATAACAGCTCAGGTAGGAAGGAGTGTGTGTGTCAGAGCTAGGGAGGGTCTAGAGTTGGCCTGCGTGTAAAAAGTTCAAGCTTGAAGTGTGTTAGCCAGTCAGTAAGCGTGTGCGTGCCTGTGCTAGCCCAGGCGCGTGAGACCGTTTGTTTGTGGGAGACTAAAGTGAACGTGAGGCAGAGCGGAACTCGGCGTTTCAGAGCTCCACTGTATGTAGGGGGTGGGGCAGACTAGAGCTCAGCTGTTGAGCGTGGCTACAATGCTGCTGGTCTCTGGCTCTTTCATCTGTCTGCTGGAGCGCTGACAACGGCGGGAGAGCCTCCTCGCCACTAAGCACAGTGGAGCACAGTAGAGGAGCATGCTGCTAGAGCAGAGCAGGCAGGGCTGTGTACACATGCACACCAGGAGAGGGATGGACTAGAAATGGGGATTAGGTCATTATGCTCGATTGCTAGTCATCCAACATACTGAAGTGGCAATCAGCAGTTGAAACGATAACAAATGATCTCCTCGCCCCTGTTTCGGTAAAAATCTGAGGGATTGGGCTGGGGAAATGTAATCATTCTCTAATTCAAAGACAGAGCTTTGCTTTGCTTTGGATGCAAGGACTCGCTTTGATATCAAAAGTATAGTTTTAACCATGATTTGCGGCTAAACAGTGTTTGTTTACATTTAATTTGTTTAC
This sequence comes from Oncorhynchus clarkii lewisi, assembly GCF_045791955.1. Lineage (NCBI taxonomy): Eukaryota > Metazoa > Chordata > Actinopteri > Salmoniformes > Salmonidae > Oncorhynchus > Oncorhynchus clarkii. The sequence goes on from NW_027260879.1 coordinate 10,958, forward strand.
AAACATTGGGGTAAAACAAGCTTATATTTTGGGTTCTGATGGGGTACGACATTGTAAGCTAGTGAAGTATTTATTGGGTACATATCATAAAGTCCAAAAATGGATGAGGTAACTGCTGATTGACACTTGAAGACCTGAGCTATACACTGACAAAACATTAGGAACGCCTGCTCTTTCCATGACATAGACTGACCAGGTGAATCCATGACATAGACTGACCAGGGGAATCCATGACATAGACTGACCAGGTGAATCCATGACATAGACTGACCAGGGGAATCCATGACACAGACTGACCAGGGGAATCCATGACACAGACTGACCAGGGGAATCCATGACACAGACTGACCAGGGGAATCCATGACACAGACTGACCAGGGGAATCCATGACACAGACTGACCAGGGGAATCCATGACACAGACTGACCAGGGGAATCCATGACACAGACTGACCAGGGGAATCCATGACACAGACTGACCAGGGGAATCCATGACACAGACTGACCAGGGGAATCCATGACACAGACTGACCAGGGGAATCCATGACACAGACTGACCAGGGGAATCCATGACACAGACTGACCAGGGGAATCCATGACACAGACTGACCAGGGGAATCCATGACACAGACTGACCAGGGGAATCCATGACACAGACTGACCAGGGGAATCCATGACACAGACTGACCAGGGGAATCCATGACACAGACTGACCAGGGGAATCCATGACACAGACTGACCAGGGGAATCCATGACACAGACTGACCAGGGGAATCCATGACACAGACTGACCAGGGGAATCCATGACACAGACTGACCAGGGGAATCCATGACACAGACTGACCAGGGGAATCCATGACACAGACTGACCAGGGGAATCCATGACACAGACTGACCAGGGGAATCCATGACACAGACTGACCAGGGGAATCCATGACACAGACTGACCAGGGGAATCCATGACACAGACTGACCAGGGGAATCCATGACACAGACTGACCAGGGGAATCCATGACACAGACTGACCAGGGGAATCCACGACACAGACTGACCAGGGGAATCCACGACACAGACTGACCAGGGGAATCCACGACACAGACTGACCAGGGGAATCCACGACACAGACTGACCAGGGGAATCCACGACACAGACTGACCAGGGGAATCCACGACACAGACTGACCAGGGGAATCCACGACACAGACTGACCAGGGGAATCCACGACACAGACTGACCAGGGGAATCCACGACACAGACTGACCAGGGGAATCCACGACACAGACTGACCAGGGGAATCCATGACACAGACTGACCAGGGGAATCCATGACACAGACTGACCAGGGGAATCCATGACACAGACTGACCAGGTGAATCCATGACACAGACTGACCAGGTGAATCCATGACACAGACTGACCAGGTGAATCCATGACACAGACTGACCAGGGGAATCCATGACACAGACTGACCAGGGGAATCCATGACACAGACTGACCAGGGGAATCCATGACACAGACTGACCAGGGGAATCCATGACACAGACTGACCAGGGGAATCCATGACACAGACTGACCAGGTGAATCCATGACATAGACTGACCAGGTGAATCCATGTGAAAGCTATGATCCTTTATTGATGTCACTTGTTAAATCCACTTCAATCAGTGTAGATGAAGGGGAGGAGACAGGTTAAAGAAGGATTTTTAAGCCTTAAGACAATTGAGACATGGATTGTGTATGTGTGTCATTCAGAGGGTGAATGGGGAATACAAATGATGTACAGTCCATGCGTAAAGTATTCAACCCCCTTTCCCTTTTCCACATGTTGTTACGTTACAGCCTTATTCTAAAATGGATTCAATAAATGTTTTTCTTCATCAATCTACACACAATACCCCATGACAATGTGAAAAAAGTTTTTCAAAATTGTAGAAAATGTATTTTTATTTACATAAGTATTCAGACCCTTTGCTAATAGACTTGAAATTGAGCTCAGGTGCATCCTGTTTCCTTTGATCATCCTTGAGATGTTTCTACAACTTGGTTGGAGGCCGCCTGTGGTAAATTTAAATGATTGGACATGATTTGGAAAGGCAAATACCTGTCTATATAAGGTCCCACAGTTGACAGTGCATGTCAGAGCATAAACCAAGTAATGCTGTTGAAGGAATTGTCCGTAGAGCTCTGACAGGATTGTGTCGAGGCACAGATCTGGGGAAGGGTACCCAAAAAATTCAGTGGCCTCCGTCATTCTTGAATGGAAGAAGTTTGGAACCACCAAGACTCTTCCGAGATCTGGTCGCCTGGCCAAACTGAGCGATTGGGGGAGAAGGGCCTTGGTCAGGGAGGTGACCAAGAACCCAATGTTCTCTCTGACAGCGCTCCAGAGTTTCTCTGTGGAGATGGGAGAACCTTCCAGAAGGGCAACCATCTCTGCAGGACTCCACCACTCCATCAGGCCTTTATGGTAGAGTGGCCAAACGGAAGCCACTCTTCAGTAAAAGGCACATAACAGCCCACTTGGAGTTTGCCAAAAGACACCTACGGGACTCTCAGAACATGAGAAACAAGATTCTCTGGTCTGATGAAACCAAGTTTGAACTCTTTGGCCTGAATGCCAAGCGTCACGTCTGGAGGAAACCGGGCACCATCCCTACAGTGAAGCATGTTGGTGGCAGCATCACGCTGTGGGGATGTTTTTCAGCGGCAGGGACTGGGAGACTAGTCAGGATTGAGGAAAAGATGAATGGAACAAAGTACAGCGAGATCCTTGATGAAACCTGCTCCAGAGAGCTCAGGACCTCAGACTGGGTCGAAGTTCACCTTCCAACAGGAAGGTTCACCTTCCAACGACTCTAAGCACACACCCAAGACAACGCAGGAGTGGCTTTGGGACAGTCTCTTAATGTCCTTGAGTGGCCTGGACTTGAACCCGGTCGATCATCTGTGAAAATATATGTAGCGCAACGCTCCCCATCCAACCTGACGAGCTTGAGATGATCTGCGGAGAATGGGAGAAACTCCCCAAATACAGGTGTGCCAAGTTTGTAGTGTTTTACCCAAGAAGACGCAAAGGCTGTAATCGCTGACAAAGGTGCTTCAACAAAGTACGGAGTAAAGGGTCTGAATACTTTTGTAAATGTGATCTTTCAATCTAAACCTGTTTTTGCTTTGTCATTTTGGGGTATCGTGTGCAGATTGATGTGGGGGGAAAAACAAGTCTATCCATTTTAGTATAAGGATGTAACATAACACAATTAATACTTTCCGAATGCACTGTAAAGGCCTTTGAATGAGGTGTGGCAGTAGGTGCCAGGCGCACCGGTTTGTGTCAAGAACTGCAACGCTGCTGTGTTTTTCACGCTCAACAGTTTCCCGTGTGTATCAACAATGGTCTACCACCCAAAAGACATCCAGCCAACTTGACACAACAGGGGCCAGCATCCCTGTGGAACGCTTTCGACACCTTAGAGGCCTTAGCCTGAATTTGTCAGGGCATGTGGAGGGCAAATGGGGTTGCAACTCAATATTAGGAAGGTGTTTCTAAGGTTTGGTATACTCATTGTAGATGTCATAATTGCATGTTTTCAACCTTATTGGTCATATTGGAAGATCAAAATTAGTGTTTTTTTATTTATTCTAAAGAGATTGTAGCCGCGCACCTAACTATTCTGTCCATGCCTGCAGCAGATCTTGCACCACCCATTGTCTCTGAAATAGTGTTTTTTATGTGTTCAACTCACATTGAAAAGCTAGTCAATGAAGTTTAATGATGGTAGATGGATAGATAAATGGATGGGATTTGGCAGCCACTCATGGGGAAATGTTTCTTTCATACCTCTGTTTCCTTATTTGCCTGATTTTGGGGTTGGCAGTTATAACGATGGGGGGGACAAAGACCTGTTGAAATAAGTCACACTGCATCTGACCGCTCTCTCCTATTTTCATCCATTTCAATGAGCTCGTCCACAAGATCCGACATGTGTAATCATCTACAAGTAACTTGTAAGACATATATTCATATCTATACCTAGCCTGTGTTAGGTTTAGGTGCTCCCTTGTTTACTATCACATGTTGTGGTTGAGAGATGGCGTGATTTGGGGAGGCCTTGTAACAGGGGCCACTTCCTCTTATCTCAACCACGGAGAGACAGATGTCAACCGGCAGACCCACCATTGCATGTCATTCTCCCCTTCTAGACAATCCCCATGGAATCAGTGCTAAAACACCAGGCTCTTTGGTATTGTGTGCAGTAGGGAAACCTGTGGCTGGGCTTTGCAGTGTTGGGGCCCAATTTCATTTGAACCCAATAGGTTCGTTTTACAGTCCCAAATCATACATTGTCCTGGTCCTTCTTGACCCATTTTGAAACTCATGAATAGAGAAGAGACCTGGTTCACCTCAGAGATGGTCCTAATCCCTTGTCTCTCTGTAGATGGGTATGGCTGGCAGTCCTTTTGGGCAGCAGTACGGTCAAGGCGGGGCCCAGCAGCAGATGGGGGTGAACGCCCAGCAGCAGCTCCGGAACAAGGCAGCCCTTGCCAACAGCCTGCCCCCCTTCCCCAGTGACCTGAAAGGGGCCAACAGCCTGCCCCCCTTCCCCAGTGACCTGAAAGGGGCCAGTAGCATGCCAAACCTGGTAAGTTCCTCCAACTTTGTAGAAAAGGAGAAATGCAAACCTGCGGTAAGTTTACACGATGACCTAAACGGAGGATTCTGGGAAAGATCTGTTTCCATTTGGATCTCGAGCCTCTTCGTCTCGCCCCCTTAAACAGTTGGAATCCGATATCTGTCTGGGGGCCACAAAAAATCAGCTCTCAGATCTGATGTGGTCCCCATGCCTTTGTGTTTCAGACTTGTTACCTTGCCCCTACCCTCCTGGTGTTCTCACATATGAAAGTACTGACTATACAAAAGATATGTTGGAATCTCCACTCAGTTTATCAGAGGGTTAAGTGAAGCCATCATCATATTAATGTGCCTACCTACCTAGTCCTTTCAGATGTTTGAACACTGAAGAGATTAGATTAGGCCCTGGTTAGAGGACTGGTCTCTAAAACCCCTATCATTAACCCCTAGATCCTACGTACTATGGGAGGATTGGTTGAAGCAATACGGTGAAAATGACCCCCTGCCTATCAAATCCTTTCAGATTTAGTCTCACGTAGTGACAACTCTCCCGAAGTCTGAGTCCATTAGTCTCTGCATTGACTTTGAATAACGCTGCAGTTCCCAATGCCACGGTATTGGAACAATTATTCTGACACATTTCTCTTCCATCTCCAAAAACCAGGCCTGGAATGCAGAATGAGAGATTGTTGGAAGGGGAAACATTTGTTAAAAGACACTCCACTCAGAATATTGTTGTACAGAGAGAGAGAGAGAATGAGGGAAAGAGGAAGAGAAAAAGAGAAGGGTCTCTTTCAAGGCACTGAGTAAATACTGCATGCAAATCTCTCTCCCAGGAACAGGAAAAGGGCCTAATGAACTCATTACAGAGGAAATAGTTGTGTTTCTATTTTGGTTAAAGGTTAATGGAGTCTTATGTGAAATAGTTGGATGTTTACCAGGCCTTTTGAGGGGGGGGGGGGGGGTCGGCTTTTCTTTCTTTTTGATTCATTCACTGGCTGCCTCCCATTATTCTGTCTGGGAATCGTTCTTTCTCTGTTCACCACTCTTCCCCCTGCCGCCCTCCGCTCTTTGTCTTTCTCACACAAGTGTTTTCCCTCTTTCTCCCTAATCAAACCTCACCCCGTTGATCTCGGCATAAATGTGTTTATGTAGATCAGCTTTTCTTTTTCAAATTGTGAAAGTAATGTACTTGTATAAGTAGGCTTAATTACCGGGATTGGGTGATTCCATTTCAATATAAACGGTTCAGGGATACAATTCAAGCAACCCAGTTCCAATTCAAGTAATTGGGTTCAAGCTAAGTTTCAAATAAATCCAGTCTGCCTCACTTATTTGTTGCGTTTCCCTCCCAAGGCCCAGATGCAGCAGGTACCCTCCATGGTCCCTGGCGGTGGGGTGTCTGCAGCGACTGCGAGCCACACGGCCGACCCAGAGAAGCGCAAGCTCATCCAGCAACAGCTGGTCCTGCTGCTCCACGCCCACAAGTGCCAGCGGCGGGAGCAGGCCAACGGGGAGGTGCGGGCCTGCGCCCTGCCACACTGCCGCACCATGAAGAACGTCCTCAACCACATGACCCACTGCCAGGCCGGCAAGTCCTGCCAGGGTGAGTGTCTGGGGAAGGGGGGTTGTGGTGTTGGTTGCTGGATAAGTGTTGGGGGACTGAGCCTGTGTGAATATGATTGAACACACACTCGTTAATGTCCAACGGGATATCAGCTTTACTCCATTTAATGTAAGAGACATTTATATCTTCTTCTGCTGTTTAGAAGGCTATAGTTTGTTGATTGACGTTGAAGTCAAGTTGGTTATCTTTCTCTGTGCTGCTGTGTCCAAAGCCCCTCTCTCCTCTTTCTCCATGGCTCCATATGAATTAGTCTTTCTGCTGTTCCCGGCATCCTATCTGCTCAACTACTTCTCAACCGTATTGGAGGAGAAGGTTGAAGGTCCCTGCCCTCTGACCTTCTCTGTGTGTTTTGAGGAGGAAGTGAAGAGAGGATTTGCAGAATTGAGGAAAGATTAATTTGGAAATAACCATTGTCTTCCATTCCCTCCCTCCTATTTGCCCCGGTGACTGACTGAAATCCCGCTCCAGCCTATATTAATAGTGAGGACACCAGCAGCTATAAATCCCGGGGCTTGTTTTAAAAGCCTGTCTGGGTGCTTAGGCCTAATGTAAATACTCAAGTGGCTTTAGTCTCCACACTGAGTCTGGGTGGCTACGGCGCTTTCCTGCCGCCCCGTGCTGCTCTGGACATTAAAGGGTGTCTCTAGGTCGATGGCCTCTGACTTTTAACCCCTGAGGTGCCAGTCATATTGGTAATGTGTTTTAATGGCTATGGGGTCAAATGAGGATATATGATGTTCTAGGTCTCATCCGGTTTTAATTGGGTTGTGCTGTTTACATGTTTTTAAAATGGTTTATATTAGTGATTATTTGTTTAAATGGCCTTGTTGTTTGGGTTTGCCGGTTCCAATGTTGTATTTGTTTTAACATTTTGTGGTGTAATATCTCACGTACCTACTAGCCCTGTGGGATAGCCCGCTAGCAATTCAAATAAATAATCGTAATATTAAACATTTATGAACGTAAAAGTATCTTATATCATTTAAAATCTTAAATTCTTGTTAATCTAACTGCATTGTCCGATAAACAGTTGGCTTTACAGCGAAAGCATACCATGCAATTGTTTGAGGACGATGCCCCACAACATATTTTTGAACCAGCACAGGCTTCATGAAATCACAAATGGCGATTTAAATAAATTGCTTACTTTTGAAAATCTTCCTCTGTTTGCAATCTCAAGGGTCCCAGCTACAACATGAATGCTTGTTTTGTTAGATAAAATCCTTCTTTATATCCCAAAAGGTCTGTTTAGTTGGCGCCATCGATTTCAGTAATCCACTCTTTCAACAGACAAAGGAATCCAAAGAGCTACCGATAAACTTTGTTCAAACAAGTCAAACTACGTTTCTATTTAATCCTCAGGTACGCTAAAATGTAAATAAACTATAATTTTTCATACAGAATGAAGTTTTTTCAATAGAAAAGTGAAATTGGCAGGCGTGTGTTCTCTGTCTCGCGCGAACAAATAGATTTTCCACTGAGACTCTTTGTGCCAAAACTCCTAATTCTTACTAATTTTGTAAGAAACAAGCCTGAAACCTTGAACAAAGACATCTAGTGGAAGCCATAGGAATTGCAATCTGGGAGCTAGAATTGCATAGGACCCATAGCTTTCCATTATAAGAGCCTGGGACATAAAACTAATAATAATTATGGTTGGGTTTTTCTTTAGATTTTCGACTATATCAGTTGTGTTATAGTCGCATACATTATTTTAACATTTCTACAAACATCAGTGTTTTCTATCCAATGCTAGGCCTGAGTAACAGGCAGTTTACTTTGGGCACGTCAGTCAGGCAGAAATTCAGGAAAATAGACCCTAGCCCTAATTTATTAATGATAACTCAAATACTTGAGGCTTTTCTTTAAGTAATATAAACTCTGGGATGAGACTTATTTGATGTTAACAGGAGTAGAATGATCTCTTTTATACTCTTGAAGGGATGAATCTGAAACTTCCACTTAAGTTAATGCATTGGTATCAGTAGCATGTTCACCACCGTGTGTCTCTAAAGCCCCTAATCATGCTGTTATTGGAGTCTTCCTCCACAACCATTTGCTTCCATTCCCTGGGTCTAAATCAAATCTATTACAGCAATTATCTGACTGTGTGAACACAATGGTACCTTTCTGTTAGTCCACAGGGCCCATTAGGCAACAGTCACATTAGGCTTGGAATAGTTACTAACTTTTGATTTCTGTTAGTCCACAGGGCCCATTAGGCAACAGTCACATTAGGCTTGGAATAGTTACTAACTTTTGATTTCTGTTAGTCCACAGGGCCCATTAGGCAACAGTCACATTAGGCTTGGAATAGTTACTAACTTTTGATTTCTGTTAGTCCACAGGGCCCATTAGGCAACAGTCACATTAGGCTTGGAATAGTTACTAACTTTTGATTTCTGTTAATCCACAGGGCCCATTAGGCAACAGTCACATTAGGCTTGGAATAGTTACTAACTTTTGATTTCTGTTAGTCCACAGGGCCCATTAGGCAACAGTCACATTAGGCTTGGAATAGTTACTAACTTTTGATTTCTGTTAGTCCACAGGGCCCATTAGGCAACAGTCACATTTGGCTTGGAATAGTTACTAACTTTTGATTTCTGTTAATCCACAGGGCCCATTAGGCAACGGTCACATTAGGCTTGGAATAGTTACTAACTTTTGATTTCTGTTAGTCCACAGGGCCCATTAGGCAACAGTCACATTAGGCTTGGAATAGTTACTAACTTTTGATTTCTGTTAGTCCACAGGGCCCATTAGGCAACAGTCACATTAGGCTTGGAATAGTTACTAACTTTTGATTTCTGTTAGTCCACAGGGCCCATTAGGCAACAGTCACATTAGGCTTGGAATAGTTACTAACTTTTGATTTCTGTTAGTCCACAGGGCCCATTAGGCAACGGTCACATTAGGCTTGGAATAGTTACTAACTTTTGATTTCTGTTAGTCCACAGGGCCCATTAGGCAACAGTCACATTAGGCTTGGAATAGTTACTAACTTTTGATTTCTGTTAGTCCACAGGGCCCATTAGGCAACAGTTACATTAGGCTTGGAATAGTTACTAACTTTTGATTTCTGTTAGTCCACAGGGCCCATTAGGCAACGGTCACATTAGGCTTGGAATAGTTACTAACTTTTGATTTCTGTTAGTCCACAGGGCCCATTAGGCAACAGTCACATTAGGCTTGGAATAGTTACTAACTTTTGATTTCTGTTAGTCCACAGGGCCCATTAGGCAACAGTCACATTAGGCTTGGAATAGTTACTAACTTTTGATTTCTGTTAGTCCACAGGGCCCATTAGGCAACAGTCACATTAGGCTTGGAATAGTTACTAACTTTTGATTTCTGTTGTTTTTTCTTTGGCTCTGTGATTTACTGGACAAAAGCATGTTTTATGTGCCCAGGTGTTTATTTGCCCAGCTTATATGGTGTCTTGGACAGGGAGTGGTCATCTTGTCATAGCTACTGTATGTGTTTTTCAATGACTCGTTGCCTTCTCTCTTCCTCTTCTGTCATCCCTCATCTTTCTTGCTCTTTTTCTGTCTTTCATTCAATCTCTTTCCTTTCTCTCATTCATCATTCTCTCCCTCCCCCCCCCCCCCCCTCCCTCTCTCTCTTCCTCTCTTATCCTTCTATCCCCTCAGTGGCTCACTGTGCGTCGTCCAGACAGATAATTTCTCACTGGAAGAACTGCACGCGGCATGACTGTCCCGTCTGCCTGCCGCTGAAGAACGCCAGTGACAAAAGGAACCAGCAGCGTGAGTACCTGTTGTTTTACCCTAGGACCCTTTAGGACCCGTGTGTGTGTGTGTAACATTGGGTTTTGTGTAATATCATCCCATACAGGTGTTTTGGCATTAGCATACAGTGCATTCGGAAGGTATTCAGAACCCTTTTCCCACATTTTGTTACGTTAGAGCCATATCCTAAAATTGATTCAATTGTTTTGGTTCCTCATCAATCTACACTCAATATCCTGTAATTTTTGCAAATGTATTTAAAAACATAATGGAAATATAGCATTTTCATAAGTATTCAGACCCTTTTATTCAGTACTTTGTTGAAATACCTTTGGCAGCGATTACAGCCTCGTCTTCTTGAGTATGACGCTACAAGCTTCGCACACATGTATTTGGGATGTTTCTCCCATTCTTCTCTGCAGATCCTCTCAAGTGCTGTCTTGTTGTATGGGGAGTGTCGCTGCACAGCTATTTACATGTCTCTCCAGAGATATTTGATCGGATTCAAGTCCGGACGCTGGCTGGGCCACTCAAGGACATTCAGAGAATTGTCATGAAGCCGCTCCTGCGTTGTCTTGGCTGTGTGCATAAGGTCATTGTCCTGTTGGAAGGGGAACCGTCACCCAGTTTGAGGTCCTGAGCTCTCTGGGGCAGGTTTTCATCAAGGATCTCTCTGTACTTTGCCTGTTCATCTTTCCCTCCATCCTAACAAGTCTCCCAGTCCCTACCGCTGAAAAGCACTCCGACAGCATGATGCTGCCACCACCATGCTTCACCGTAGGGATGGTGCCAGGTTTCCTCCAGACGTGACGCTTGGCATTCAGGCCAAAGTGTTCAATCTTGCTTTCATCAGACCAGAGAATCTTGTTTCTCATGGTCTGAGAGTCCTTTAGGTGCCTTTTGGCAAACTCCAAGTGGGCTGTTATGTGCCTTTTACTGAGGAGTGGCTTCCGTTTGGCCAATCGACTATAAAGGCCTTATTGGTGGAGTGCTGCAGAGATGGTTGTCCTTCTGGAAGGTTCTCCCATCTCCACAGAAGAACTCTGGAGCTCTGTCAGAGAGACCATAGGGTTCTTGGTCACCTCCCTGAACAAGACCCTTCTTCCCTGATTGCTCAGTTTGACCGGGTGTCCAGCTCTAGGAACAGTCTTGGTGGTTCCAAACTTCTTCCATTTAAGCATGATGGAAGCCCCTGTGTTCTTGGGGACCATCAATGCTGCAGAATGTTTTTGGTAACCTTCCCCAGATCTGTGTCTCGACACAATCTTGTCAGAGCTCTACGGACAGTTCTTGCTCTGACATGCACTGTCAACTGTGGGACTTTATATAGACAGGTGTGTGCCTTTCCAAATCTTGTCCAATCAATTGAATTGACTAAAGGTGGACGCCAATCAAGTTGTAGAAACACCTGAAGGATGCGGGTGTTGTGTGTAGATTGAGTTAAGGCTGTAAAGTAACAACATGTGAAAAAAGTCCAGGGGTCCGAATACTTTCCGAACGCACCGTAGATAAACCGGTTGTTGTCGCCCCTCAGCCAGTTTTCATACAGAAATCTGTCTCAGTGTTACATCTGCCACATTACATTTCATTTAAATGTATTTACATATTGTAGGCACAGATACAAAAACGGACACATTTCATTTACAACAGATGCATTGCACACTATAACACACTTGAGCTATAAATGATTTGCGATGTAACTCGAATTGAATTAGTCACATGCGCCGAATACAACAAGTGTAGACCTTACAGTGAAAAGCTTACATTGTTGATTAAGGGCTTGTATGTAAGTTCATTTTTAATTATTTTTTTTACAATGTAACTGAATTGTCAACAGAGAAGCATGCTGAGCTGAGAGCATAGAACCCTAGAGTGAGTGAGTGAGCGAGTAAAGTTTTCAGTGGCGCCACCTGCAGCCGCATCCCTAGCTGTGCTCTGTGCTTGCGCTGCTGGCTCGCTCTGTGCTGGCTCGCTGGCTGTGAAGGATTCCTGTAGAATGCTGGGCCTGTAATCTGACACCCTGGGGGGGGGGCTCCGGAGTTTCTATCTGTGGGGGAGGAGCTCAGGGGGAGAAATCTCTCTGATTGGCCAGAAAACCGGTGACCGATTTAAATCCCCCCACAGAGGCAACCTGCATATTCTCTCTGCCGGTCACAGATCAACATACAGAAGGCATAGAGCAGCAGTAGTAGGATCTTTGGGTGGAAGCGGATAAATATTATTTTAGAGCATAACAAATGTAGGCTTTACAATTTTGTTTTGTTTAACAACTTGAGTTTTTTATGACTTCTATGAGAAAAATAATTGATTTAATCTTTGCCAATCAGTAGATTGCTTTTCATCAAATGTAACATCAAATGTAACTTCCTTTTCTGGAAGGGTATACTAATGATTTATTAACATAGGCCCAAGCCAAGTCCTAACTGTAGTTCTGTTTGAAAACTGGGGGAGATTGGTGAGTTATGTGCAGTTGGGATTCATCGCAAGTGTTCATATTTACTCATCTCCCTCTCCACCCACCACCCTCTTCAATTTGATACAAAAGTTATTGTATTGCCAAAGCAATAAGGTTTCTCTTTGAAATGTTTCATACATGTCTCCGCTCCCTCTCCAGCCATGCTGGGTTCGCCCGGCGCCAGCCTGCAGAGTGCCATCAATGCCACGGTGGGCACAGGCCCTCCCGGCAGCTCCCCGGGTTCCTCCATGAACAGTGGCGGGGTCAGCAGCGGGCACATCGACCCCAGTTCCATGCAGCGGGCCTACGCTGCCCTGGGCCTGCCCTATGGTAACCAGTCCCCTGCTCAGGGAGGACCTGGAGGACAGAACACAGCCCAGGGAGGGCAGCAGCTACGCTCCATCAATGCACTAGGTAAGAATGTTGCTTGGTCTCATTGGAGTTTTAGGCTAGGTTACTGTAAAGCACTTGAGGACAGTAGGATAAGAGCATCTGCTGAATGACTCAATTGTAAATGTAAAAATGGGTTGATAGATGCATTCGATTGATTCAACTGAATTGAATTTTGCGTTTGCAAATATGCACAATTTGAAATCCCAGAGGATGAAATCCCAGACACATATAGTGTCACATACACATTTGGTAAAGTTCTCTGTATAAGGGTCTCTCGTGTGATGAGTCGAAGTGGTATAGTGAGGGTATTGGTCACTGTTTTGGTGCTAATGCTGCCTCTGGTTGGCTGTGTTCTCTCCCAGGCACTAACATGAACATGGCCGGAGGAGGGGTGGGCGTGCCCTCAGAGACCGGCATGCTCTCGGACTCATCGCTCCCCTCGTCGCTCAACAAGTGAGTCCGCTCACCCATTTAGATTGTCTCTCTTAATTCTGTGCCCTAGATCACTCCAACTGGGTGGTACAGAGCTGGGCCCACTACAGTGTACAGCAGCACTCACCATTTTTACAATGAGCTCCAAAAGTATTGGGAAAGTGACAATTCTTTTGTTTTGTCCCTGTACTCCAGCACTTTGGAATTGAAATTATCAAATGACTATGAGGTTAAAGTGCGGACTGTCAGCTTTAATTTGCGGGTATTTTCATCCATATCAGGTGAACCGTTTAAAAATTACAGCACTTATTGTACATTGTCCTCCCTGTTTTAGGGGAACAAAAACAGTAAGATTAATTCACTTATGTGTATTAAGGTAGTCAAAAGTATGTTATTTGGTTCCATATTCCTAGCTTGAAATGATTGCATTAAGCTTGTGACAACAAATTTGGCGGATGCCAAATATAAATTAATGGTAAGTAATGTATTGTCACTTTGGAGTCACTTTTGTAAATGAGAATAGAATATGTTTCTAGAGACTTATACATTAATGTGGATGCTAATATGATTACGGATAGTCCTGAATGAATCGTGAATAATGATTTGAGAAAGTTAGTCGCACAAATATCATGCCTTCTTGACATGCCAACCTCTCACCATACAATAACAGGGGAGGTTAGCATTTTATATCATACCCCCAAGACATGCCAACCTCTCACCATACAATAACAGGGGAGGTTAGCATTTTACATCATACCCCCAAGACATGCCAACCTCTCACCATACAATAACAGGGGAGGTTAGCATTTTACATCATACCCCCAAGACATGCCAACCTCTCACCATACAATAACAGGGGAGGTTAGCATTTTACATCATACCCCCAAGACATGCCAACCTCTCACCATTACATTAACAGGGGAGGTTAGCATTTTATATCATACCCCAAGACATGCTAACCTCTCACCATTACATTAACAGGGGAGGTTAGCATTTTACATCATACCCCCAAGACATGCTAACCTCTCACCATTACATTAACAGGGGAGGTTAGCATTTTAGTGGGGGTCTGATATTTGTGCATTTAACTTTCTCACTCATCATTATTTACAGGTCATTCAGGACTATCCGTTATCATGCTATAATCCACATGAATGTAGATGTAAATAAGAATATAATATGCTTCTAAACACAAGTGACTCCAAAATGACACTACATTATTTACCATTCATTTTATTCAGACCCCTTCACATTTTCCACATTTTATGTTCCAACCTTATTCTAAAATGTATTAATTAAAAACATTTCCTCATCAATCTACACACAATATCCCATAATGACAAAGTGAAAAACATTTTATTAAATTTGTACTTTTTGCTATGAGACTCGAAATTGAGCTCAGGTGCATGCATCCTGTTTCCTTTGATCATCGTTGTTTCTACAACTTGATTCAAGTTTATTTGGAAAGGCGCACACCTGTCTAGATAAGGTCCCACAGTTGACAGTGCATGTCAGCAAAAGACAAGCCATGAGGTTGAAGGAGTTGTCCGTAGAGCTCCTAGACAGGATTGTGTTGAGGCACACACCTGGGGGAAGGGTACCAAAAAATTGCACATCATTGAAGGTCCCCAAGAACACAGTGGCCTCCATCATTATTAAATGGAAGAGGTTTGGTACCACCAAGACTCTTCCTAAAGCTGGCCGCCTGACCAAAGTGGGCAATCGGCGGAGACGGGTTAGAGCTTGATGGCCTAAAAATCATATTTTTTTTCCAAGCGTATGGGTGATTCACAATATCTATGCATTTCAAACAGTCTGCAATAATGTAATGAATTCAGGTATTGTGAAGTTTTATACCTATGCTAAATATAAGCCTCCACAACCATAAGACACACTAATAAGTTCATTATTTGATAAAACTAGTTGAACCTGCTTTTTTTTTGGGTGGGCAGGCAATCACTGATCTGGATTTCAAGTCTGAAAATGCCTTTTTTTTTGTTACAAATTGAACAAGAACCATGTATAATGCACATTCACTAATGACTCACTTCTTGTAGCAGGCTATAGAACATTAACACAGGTCTCAGGTCTCACACAAGCACACGTGTTAGTGAGAATCCAGCTAATATTTATATTTCAACTTGAGCCAACGTGGATCTATTTGCTAGCTAACAAGGACACTACCATCCCTACAATGAAGCATGGTGGTGGCAGCATCATGCTGTGGGGATGTTTTTCCTGCGTTAGGGACTGGGAGACTAGTCAGAATGGAGGGAAATATGAACAGCGCAAAGAGATTCTTGATGAAAATCTGCTTCAGATTGCTCAGGACCTCAGACTGGGGCGACAATTCGCCTTCCAACAGGACAACGACCCTAAGCACACAGACAAGACAATGCAGAAGTGGCTTCAGGACAAGTCTCTGAATGTCCATGAGTGGCCCAGCCACAAAACGTGAAGGTCTGAATACTTTGATGAACAGCAATATGGATGAAAATTCCCTCAAATTAAAGCTGACAGTCTGCACTCTAACTTCAGTTATTGTATAATTTCAAATCAAGTGTGCCAGAGTACAGAGCCTAAACAACAATGTGTCACCATCCCAATACTTTTGGAGCTCACTGTATATTCTATTTAAATAGTAGCTTTCATGATGAAGAAAAAAATCTGCATAAAAACAACTGTTTTTGGCTTAGTTCTAGTGAAACATGTAAATTCTGGTCTTTATTTTAAAAGTTTGAAAGTTTTGATCTGGCTCTTTTTACCCTTAGCGGTTCTACTCTACCATTTGAAATTGTGATGGAGAGGCACCTTGAAGGTGCCTCTACGTCATCTCAAAGGGAAGAGTTGGGTATGAAATCCACTCCCTTGTAGAGGTGCTGGGCGGTACCACCTCGAGGCTTACTATAAAAGTAGGTGACCGCGTGCTTTATTTGCCGATGGTCTTGGTGAGGGGAGTGTGCCAATCAATATATTTTGCGTAACTCTTCCTTGACTAGACCACTATGCAAAAGGCAGTAAGGCACATTTCCACATATGACCAAATGAACCGTTGTTGCTTACTGTTTCATACACATCTACATGATGAACCAATAAAAAATATCCATGAGGTTCATGAGGATTATACTTTTATATTCATAGCTACATGTATCGTAACAAGAAATGGATGACAATGGTCATGTCAACTTGTTTTGCTATGACTGGTGGCACAGTGTGCTAAAACAGTTGGCTCATATTTCAATGGTTGAGTTGTAATCCTACATGTGGCAGATATATTTATAAATCCTTTATTTACACTGTTCATCCCGTGCCCACACACTTCTAGTTCTGAGAAGTGAAAGCCTACCTGTGAGACTGGTTGGCCTGGTAGTAGTTGTAGGTTTTTATACACTACCCAAGACCAACCTGAGAGTTAATTTGATCATTGGTCAAATAGTTACTGCAGTGCTGATTGAATTGAGCCCCATATCTTAATTTTCAATGTGATGATTGCACTTTTCCCAACACAATACTGCAACAAAAAAATATCCACATTTCAAATATTTGTTTACGCCCCATGGGAAGTTGGAACTTACTCCACACGCGCCGATAGATGTCAGGAACTCCCCACCTTACCACTGAGTTAACAGTGCAGATAGATATCAGGAACTCACCACCTTACCACTGAGTTAACAGTGCAGATAGATGTCACCACCTTACCACTGAGTTAACAGTGCAGATAGATATCAGGAACTCACCACCTTACCACTGAGTTAACAGTGCAGATAGATATCAGGAACTCACCACCTTACCACTGAGTTAACAGTGCAGATAGATATCAGGAACTCACCACCTTACCACTGAGTTAACAGTGCAGATAGATGTCACCACCTTACCACTGAGTTAACAGTGCCGATAGATATCAGGAACTCCCCACCTTACCACTGAGTTAACAGTGCAGATAGATATCAGGAACTCACCACCTTACCACTGAGTTAACAGTGCAGATAGATGTCACCACCTTACCACTGAGTTAACAGTGCCGATAGATATCAGGAACTCCCCACCTTACCACTGAGTTAACAGTGCAGATAGATATCAGGAACTCACCACCTTACCACTGAGTTAACAGTGCCGATAGATATCAGGAACTCACCACCTTACCACTGAGTTAACAGCGCCGATAGATATCAGGAACTCACCACCTTACCACTGAGTTAACAGTGCAGATAGATGTCACCACCTTACCACTGAGTTAACAGTGCCGATAGATATCAGGAACTCCCCACCTTACCACTGAGTTAACAGTGCAGATAGATATCAGGAACTCACCACCTTACCACTGAGTTAACAGTGCAGATAGATATCAGGAACTCACCACCTTACCACTGAGTTAACAGTGCAGATAGATGTCACCACCTTACCACTGAGTTAACAGTGCCGATAGATATCAGGAACTCCCCACCTTACCACTGAGTTAACAGTGCAGATAGATATCAGGAACTCACCACCTTACCACTGAGTTAACAGTGCCGATAGATATCAGGAACTCACCACCTTACCACTGAGTTAACAGCGCCGATAGATATCAGGAACTCACCACCTTACCACTGAGTTAACAGTGCAGATAGATGTCACCACCTTACCACTGAGTTAACAGTGCCGATAGATATCAGGAACTCCCCACCTTACCACTGAGTTAACAGTGCAGATAGATATCAGGAACTCACCACCTTACCACTGAGTTAACAGTGCAGATAGATATCAGGAACTCCCCACCTTACCACTGAGTTAACAGTGCAGATAGATATCAGGAACTCCCCACCTTACCACTGAGTTAACAGTGCAGATAGATATCAGGAACTCCCCACCTTACCACTGAGTTAACAGTGCAGATAGATATCAGGAACTCACCACCTTACCACTGAGTTAACAGTGCAGATACATATCAGGAACTCACCACCTTACCACTGAGTTAACAGTGCAGATAGATATCAGGAACTCCCCACCTTACCACTGAGTTAACAGTGCAGATAGATATCAGGAACTCACCACCTTACCACTGAGTTAACAGTGCAGATAGATATCAGGAACTCCCCACCTTACCACTGAGTTAACAGTGCAGATAGATATCAGGAACTCCCCACCTTACCACTGAGTTAACAGTGCAGATAGATATCAGGAACTCACCACCTTACCACTGAGTTAACAGTGCAGATAGATATCAGGAACTCCCCACCTTACCACTGAGTTAACAGTGCCGATAGATATCAGGAACTCCCCACCTTACCACTGAGTTAACAGTGCAGATAGATATCAGGAACTCACCACCTTACCACTGAGTTAACAGTGCAGATAGATATCAGGAACTCCCCACCTTACCACTGAGTTAACAGTGCCGATAGATATCAGGAACTCCCCACCTTACCACTGAGTTAACAGTGCAGATAGATATCAGGAACTCACCACCTTACCACTGAGTTAACAGTGCAGATAGATATCAGGAACTCACCACCTTACCACTGAGTTAACAGTGCAGATAGATATCAGGAACTCACCACCTTACCACTGAGTTAACAGTGCAGATAGATATCAGGAACTCCCCACCTTACCACTGAGTTAACAGTGCAGATAGATATCAGGAACTCACCACCTTACCACTGAGTTAACAGTGCAGATAGATATCAGGAACTCCCCACCTTACCACTGAGTTAACAGTGCAGATAGATATCAGGAACTCCCCACCTTACCACTGAGTTAACAGTGCAGATAGATATCAGGAACTCACCACCTTACCACTGAGTTAACAGTGCAGATAGATATCAGGAACTCCCCACCTTACCACTGAGTTAACAGTGCCGATAGATATCAGGAACTCCCCACCTTACCACTGAGTTAACAGTGCAGATAGATATCAGGAACTCACCACCTTACCACTGAGTTAACAGTGCAGATAGATATCAGGAACTCCCCACCTTACCACTGAGTTAACAGTGCCGATAGATATCAGGAACTCCCCACCTTACCACTGAGTTAACAGTGCAGATAGATATCAGGAACTCACCACCTTACCACTGAGTTAACAGTGCAGATAGATATCAGGAACTCACCACCTTACCACTGAGTTAACAGTGCAGATAGATATCAGGAACTCACCACCTTACCACTGAGTTAACAGTGCAGATAGATATCAGGAACTCCCCACCTTACCACTGAGTTAACAGTGCAGATAGATATCAGGAACTCACCACCTTACCACTGAGTTAACAGTGCAGATAGATATCAGGAACTCACCACCTTACCACTGAGTTAACAGTGCAGATAGATATCAGGAACTCCCCACCTTACCACTGAGTTAACAGTGCAGATAGATATCAGGAACTCCCCACCTTACCACTGAGTTAACAGTGCAGATAGATATCAGGAACTCCCCACCTTACCACTGAGTTAACAGTGCAGATAGATATCAGGAACTCACCACCTTACCACTGAGTTAACAGTGCAGATAGATGTCACCACCTTACTACTGAGTTAACAGTGCAGATAGATATCAGGAACTCCCCACCTTACCACTGAGTTAACAGTGCAGATAGATATCAGGAACTCCCCACCTTACCACTGAGTTAACAGTGCAGATAGATATCAGGAACTCCCCACCTTACCACTGAGTTAACAGTGCAGATAGATATCAGGAACTCCCCACCTTACCACTGAGTTAACAGTGCAGATAGATGTCACCACCTTACTACTGAGTTAACAGTGCAGATAGATATCAGGAACTCCCCACCTTACCACTGAGTTAACAGTGCAGATAGATATCAGGAACTCCCCACCTTACCACTGAGTTAACAGTGCAGATAGATATCAGGAACTCCCCACCTTACCACTGAGTTAACAGTGCAGATAGATATCAGGAACTCCCCACCTTACCACTGAGTTAACAGTGCAGATAGATATCAGGAACTCCCCACCTTACCACTGAGTTAACAGTGCAGATAGATATCAGGAACTCCCCACCTTACCACTGAGTTAACAGTGCAGATAGATATCAGGAACTCACCACCTTACCACTGAGTTAACAGTGCAGATAGATATCAGGAACTCACCACCTTACCACTGAGTTAACAGTGCAGATAGATATCAGGAACTCCCCACCTTACCACTGAGTTAACAGTGCAGATAGATATCAGGAACTCCCCACCTTACCACTGAGTTAACAGTGCAGATAGATGTCACCACCTTACTACTGAGTTAACAGTGCAGATAGATATCAGGAACTCCCCACCTTACCACTGAGTTAACAGTGCAGATAGATATCAGGAACTCCCCACCTTACCACTGAGTTAACAGTGCAGATAGATATCAGGAACTCCCCACCTTACCACTGAGTTAACAGTGCCGATAGATATCAGGAACTCCCCACCTTACCACTGAGTTAACAGTGCAGATAGATATCAGGAACTCCCCACCTTACCACTGAGTTAACAGTGCAGATAGATATCAGGAACTCCCCACCTTACCACTGAGTTAACAGTGCAGATAGATATCAGGAACTCCCCACCTTACCACTGAGTTAACAGTGCAGATAGATATCAGGAACTCACCACCTTACCACTGAGTTAACAGTGCAGATAGATATCAGGAACTCCCCACCTTACCACTGAGTTAACAGTGCAGATAGATATCAGGAACTCCCCACCTTACCACTGAGTTAACAGTGCAGATAGATATCAGGAACTCACCACCTTACCACTGAGTTAACAGTGCAGATAGATATCAGGAACTCCCCACCTTACCACTGAGTTAACAGTGCAGATAGATATCAGGAACTCCCCACCTTACCACTGAGTTAACAGTGCAGATAGATATCAGGAACTCACCACCTTACCACTGAGTTAACAGTGCAGATAGATATCAGGAACTCCCCACCTTACCACTGAGTTAACAGTGCCGATAGATATCAGGAACTCCCCACCTTACCACTGAGTTAACAGTGCAGATAGATATCAGGAACTCACCACCTTACCACTGAGTTAACAGTGCAGATAGATATCAGGAACTCAGGAACTCCCCACCTTACCACTGAGTTAACAGTGCAGATAGATATCAGGAACTCACCACCTTACCACTGAGTTAACAGTGCAGATAGATATCAGGAACTCCCCACCTTACCACTGAGTTAACAGTGCAGATAGATATCAGGAACTCCCCACCTTACCACTGAGTTAACAGTGCAGATAGATATCAGGAACTCACCACCTTACCACTGAGTTAACAGTGCAGATAGATACTGAGTTAACAGTGCAGATAGATATCAGGAACTCCCCACCTTACCACTGAGTTAACAGTGCAGATAGATATCAGGAACTCCCCACCTTACCACTGAGTTAACAGTGCAGATAGATATCAGGAACTCCCCACCTTACCACTGAGTTAACAGTGCAGATAGATATCAGGAACTCACCACCTTACCACTGAGTTAACAGTGCAGATAGATATCAGGAACTCACCACCTTACCACTGAGTTAACAGTGCAGATAGATATCAGGAACTCCCCACCTTACCACTGAGTTAACAGTGCTCCCCACCTTACCACTGAGTTAACAGTGCCAGATAGATATCAGGAACTCCCCACCTTACCACTGAGTTAACAGTGCAGATAGATATCAGGAACTCCCCACCTTACCACTGAGTTAACAGTGCAGATAGAATCAGGAACTCCCCACCTTACCACTGAGTTAACAGTGCAGATAGATATCAGGAACCACCTTACCACTGAGTTAACAGTGCAGATAGATATCAGGAACTCCCCACCTTACCACTGAGTTAACAGTGCAGATAGATATCAGGAACTCCCCACCTTACCACTGAGTTAACAGTGCAGATAGATATCAGGAACTCCCCACCTTACCACTGAGTTAACAGTGCAGATAGATATCAGGAACTCCCCACCTTACCACTGAGTTAACAGTGCAGATAGATCAGGAACTCACCACCTTACCACTGAGTTAACAGTGCAGATAGATATCAGGAACTCCCCACCACCTTAACCACTGAGTTAACAGTGCAGATAGATATCAGGAACTCCCCACCTTACCACTGAGTTAACAGTGCAGATAGATATCAGGAACTCACCACCTTACCACTGAGTTAACAGTGCAGATAGATATCAGGAACTCCCCACCTTACCACTGAGTTAACAGTGCAGATAGATATCAGGAACTCCCCACCTTACCACTGAGTTAACAGTGCAGATAGATATCAGGAACTCCCCACCTTACCACTGAGTTAACAGTGCAGATAGATATCAGGAACTCCCCACCTTACCACTGAGTTAACAGTGCAGATAGATCAGGAACTCACCACCTTACCTTACTGAGTTAACAGTGCAGATAGATATCAGGAACTCCCCACCTTACCACTGAGTTAACAGTGCAGATAGATCAGGAACTCCCCACCTTTCACTGAGTTAACAGTGCAGATAGATATCAGGAACTCCCCACCTTACCACTGAGTTAGAGTTAACAGTGCAGATCAGGAACTCCCCACCTTACCACTGAGTTAACAGTGCAGATAGATATCAGGAACTCCCCACCTTACCACTGAGTTAACAGTGCAGATAGATATCAGGAACTCCCCACCTTACCACTGAGTTAACATAGATAGATCAGGAACTCCCCACCTTACCACTGAGTTAACAGTGCAGATAGATATCAGGAACTCCCCACCTTACCACTGAGTTAACAGTGCAGATAGATATCAGGAACTCCCCACCTTACCACTGAGTTAACAGTGCAGATAGATATCAGGAACTCACCACCTTACCACTGAGTTAACAGTGCAGATAGATATCAGGAACTCACCACCTTACCACTGAGTTAACAGTGCAGATAGATATCAGGAACTCACCACCTTACCACTGAGTTAACAGTGCAGATAGATATCAGGAACTCACCACCTTACCACTGAGTTAACAGTGCAGATAGATATCAGGAACTCCCCACCTTACCACTGAGTTAACAGTGCAGATAGATATCAGGAACTCACCACCTTACCACTGAGTTAACAGTGCAGATAGATATCAGGAACTCACCATCAGGAACTCCCCACCTTACCACTGAGTTAACAGTGCAGATAGATATCAGGAACTCCCCACCTTACCACTGAGTTAACAGTGCAGATAGATATCAGGAACTCCCCACCTTACCACTGAGTTAACAGTGCAGACTGAGTTAACATGCAGATAGATGTCAGGAACTCCCCACCTTACCACTGAGTTAACAGTGCAGATAGATATCAGGAACTCACCACCTTACCACTGAGTTAACAGTGCAGATAGATATCAGGAACTCCCCACCTTACCACTGAGTTAACAGTGCAGATAGATATCAGGAACTCCCCACCTTACCACTGAGTTAACAGTGCAGATAGATATCAGGAACTCCCCACCTTACCACTGAGTTAACAGTGCAGATAGATATCAGGAACTCACCACCTTACCACTGAGTTAACAGTGCAGATAGATATCAGGAACTCACCACCTTACCACTGAGTTAACAGTGCAGATAGATATCAGGAACTCACCACCTTACCACTGAGTTAACAGTGCAGATAGATATCACCACCTTACTACTGAGTTAACAGTGCAGATAGATGTCAGGAACTCCCCACCTTACCACTGAGTTAACAGTGCAGATAGATTTCACCACCTTACCACTGAGTTAACAGTGCAGGTAGATGTCAGGAACTCCCCACCTTACCACTGAGTTAACAGTGCAGATAGATGTCACCACCTTACCACTGAGTTAACAGTGCAGATAGATGTCACCACCTTACCACTTAGTTAACAGTGCAGATAGATGTCACCACCTTACCACTTAGTTAACAGTGCAGATAGATGTCACCACCTTACCACTTAGTTAACAGTGCAGATAGATGTCACCACCTTACCACTTAGTTAACAGTGCAGATAGATGTCACCACCTTACCACTTAGTTAACAGTGCAGAGCCATATTTGCTCGCAATGCACACAATGTTATCAGAGCGTGCCAGTGGATTTCTGGTAAGTATACTTCAGTGAGAAAGTGTTGATCGGGTACAACTATGTTTACCCACCCCCAAAATGAATATTTCTGAGCAATTCCCCACCACTTCTCACCTGAATGCGTTGTGTGAATATATGAAAGGGTTGGGCAAAGGCTGAAATTGGGGTTAAATTCCTGATAACTACAATGCCACTCTTTCTACTCAGTTACCTGACACAGCATTACACAAGTTATTCTCTCATAGTTACCTTGGTGTTACTCTTATGATTACATGTTTCCTAAGTTGTCCTGCTCTCCTCTCCTCTCTCCGTCCTCCAGTCAGTTGATGCCAGACGGGTTGGGCATGGGGGGCATGGGCAACCTGCCGGGCGCCAACCCTCTCTCTGCCTCGGGGGTGAGGAAGACGTGGCACGAGCACGTCACTCAGGACCTACGCACCCACCTGGTGCACAAACTGTAAGTACCACCAAGATGCTTGCATTCTCTTCCTTCAACGTTTTTTCTCCTCAATGACCATGAATCTACCGGGGTTTAATAGGTGGACAACCCTCATGGTTTTGCCACCATAGGGCTAAAGGTATAGGAGTTGGTTTGAGGCTGGCCCACTGTGTTCACTTACCTCGTCCGTTCAGATCAGTGTTCTGAAAGGAAAATAAGTTTTCTGATTGAGGTTGCCGCTACTCCAACTCACTGTTTAATTCTCCCTTTGTGCTGTCCCTCTTTCCCTCCACCATCCCTTCCTTCTCCCTGTCCTCCTCCAGAGTACAAGCCATATTCCCCACCCCAGACCCCGCAGCACTGAAGGATCGGCGGATGGAGAACCTGGTGGCGTACGCTAGGAAGGTGGAAGGGGACATGTACCAGTCTGCCAACAGCAGGGTAATGAACTCCAGTGGAGGCTGCTGAGGGGAGGACGGCTCATAATGGCTGGAACCGAGCGAATGGAATGGCGTCAAACACATTGAAGCTATGTGTTTGATGTATTTGATACCATTCTGCTCCAGTCATTACCAAGAGCCCGAGCCCGGGCCAGCCAATCAGATTGAGTTTTTCCCCAAAATAGGGCTTTATTACAGACAGAAATACTCAGTTTCATCAGCTGTCCGGGTGGCTGGTCTCAGACGATCTCGCAGGTGACAAAGCCGGATGTGGAGGTCCTGGGCTGGCGTGGTTACACGTGGTCTCCGGTTGTGAGGGCGGTTGAACGTACTGTCAAATTCTCTAAAACGACAGAGGTGGCTTATGGTAGAGAAATACATTTTCAATTCTCTGGCAACAGCTCTGGTGGACATTCCTGCAGTCAGCATGCCAATTGTACCCTCCCTCAAAACCTGAGACGTCTGTGGCATTGTGTTGTATGACAAAACTGCACATTTTAGTGACCTTTTATTGTCCCCAGCACAAGGTGCACCTGTTTAATGATCATGCTGTTTAACCAGCTTCTTGATATGCCACACCTGTCACATGGATGGATTATCTTGGCAATGGAGCAATGGTCACCAACATTGATCTAAACCCATTTGTTCGCAAAATTTGAGGAAAATAAGCTTTGTGTGAATGGAACATTTCTGGGATCTTTTATTTCAACTCATGAAACATGGGACCAACACTTTACATGTTGTGTTTATATTTTTGTTCAGTATAAGTTATTTCTAATCTGGTGTTGTCAATTTCTGCAGGACGAATATTACCACTTCCTGGCGGAGAAGATCTATAAGATCCAGAAGGAGTTGGAGGAGAAGAGGCGCTCGCGGCTCCAGAAGCAGCCTGGCCCCATGGCAGTGGGGGGCCCAGGGGCCCAGCAGCAGCCTGGCCCCATGGCAGTTGGGGGCCCAGGGGCCCAGCAGCAGCCTGGCATGCCCCCTCAGCCGAACTCCATGGGTCCTGGCCAGTCCCCACGGCCAGCCAGTAAGTACCCTGGACCTCTGGAGACCCCTCTATTGAAGGAGGGAGCAACATAATCACTTATGTTTATTATCATCCTATTACCATGTGTGGGGCCAAACCTTTTATCAGTCATGCATTGACGGTGGAAATTTGACTAGCTATAACAGAATAATGACATGTTTGGTTAAAGTCGGTGTTTGAGGCTGTAGTTAGCTAATTTGGAAGCTTTGGTATAGGACATGTTGACCACCTCATCCTCCTCTCTTTCAGATGGATCTGTGCCTATGCCCAACGTGCCAAATCAGATCATGCCCCGCATGCAGGTGTCTCAAGGTACCAGTCCTTCTCCTACACTTCAACACTTGTTTCTCATCCTCCTTTCATTCAGACAGTCAACTGCTCAGTGACTGTCAACCCCCCTGGTGGCCAGTTGATTATATACTATAATCACTAACATAGTAAAGGGTAAATACTCCCAATACGCAAATAGTGTAAATGTTTTTTTCAGGAACGGTTTCTCTGTAAATGTTTATTTATATAATTAGAGCCAGTGTTTCCCCTGTATTCATTAAGAAGCTAAAAGAATGAAACCAATAAAATAAACAATGAATTTTGGAGTACGTTTGGAATGGCTGAATTACTGAGTGGGCATGCGGGCATATGCCCAGGGGCCCAGATTTTTGCATAAGAACACAGAATTGGCCATGGCAAAATGAATAGAATTGCAAGAAATTCGCTTTCACACTGCAAATTTTTTTTTGTCAGCTCCATGACAAAATGTGTAGATTTGCTGAAAAAATTGCTTTACAATTGTACATTTTTCTCTTGGCTCCATGGGGGGGAAATTTAGCCACTTTTTGATCCAGAAAAACCCCTGCTTATTGCTAATAAAACACCTGCCTGATAATATGGAATGGTGCCATGTATATGTTTTTAACAATATGCTATTGGGCTCACCATGGTGTCTAAACACTTTTGGAGTAGAATGTATTTTTAATGTCACTGTAAATGACATCAGTCATTCTACAAAAAATATCCTGGGGTGGCACCCCCCGCCCCTTTGACTTTATCCACCGTAGCAAAACAAATTATAGTGGAAACACTAACAGGAAATGTACAAGTTTGTGAAAAGTTATGATTTAGCGCCTAACTGACTCAGTGGCTCCTTCACCTGCTCATCAGAGCATAGGATTATTAATTACAACATCTCATGTGTATTGTAGACAACACTAATCCTGTGTGTGTGAATGTATTGTATGTTTGTGTGTGCTTCTCCTCTCCCACATAGGAATCAATCAGTTCAACCCCATGGCAATGCAGAACGTGCAGATGTCCCAGGCGCCCATGGGGGCCCGCGCCGCCTCGCCCATGAACCACTCGCAGCAGATGAACATGAGCTCTGTCCCAGCGGTGAGACCTCCATGCTCCCTCTATGCCCCAGTTAACTCTTTCCTTCCTTCTGGATCTCCTTCTCTCCCTTTCTCCTCTCTCACTTCCTCTCTCTCACTTCCTCTCCCCCTCTCGCACTTCCTCTCCCCGTCTTGCTCCCCCTCTCACACTTCCTCTCCCCGTCTTGCTCCCCGTCGCACTTCCTCTCCCCGTCTTTCTCCCCCTCTCGCACTTCCTCTCCCCGTCTTGCTCCCCATCTCGCACTTCCTCTCCCCGTCTCGCACCTCCTCTCCCCGTCTCGCACTTCCTCTCCCCGTCTCGCACTTCCTCTCCCCGTCTCGCACTTCCTCTCCCCGTCTCGCACTTCCTCTCCCCCTCTCTCACTTCCACTCTCACTTCCTCTCCCCGTCTTGCTCCCCCTCTCTCACTTCCTCTCCCCGTCTTGCTCCACTAGTGTCTATAGAAAGTCTTCACCTCCTTGAGGGTTTTAAACATGGATTAAATTAGATTTTATTTCTACACAAACTACTCCACATTTTCAAAGTGAAAGAAAGTTATAAAAAATAGCTGAAAAGTAAAACTGTGGCGGGTTGACCTTAACTTTTTACCTGGGCTTTGGTCCTTTTCATATTTATTTTCATCCTGACAAACTCCCCATTCCCTGCCGGTGACAAGCATACCCGTAACATGATGCTGCCCCCACAATACTTCAAAATGGGGAGGGTTTCACTCTTGGATTTGACCCAACCCCGTAGTTTTTCATTTAGGCTAAAAAAGTGTTGTCTTGCAATATTATTTACAGAATGGATGATTAGGAATGGATTTAACACAGGCTTCTTCTCACTTCGTCATACAGGCCAGTAAATTGGAGTGAATCCAATGTTGTTGATCCCTTTGTGCGTTCAAGTATTGTGGTGTCAGCATACTTGTATTGGGTTATCAGCAGTGAAAATAAATATGGAAGGAGCAAAGACTAGTTTAAAAGTTACATAACTCACCTCAATCCTCTGAAAACCCTGGGATAAGGTTTTGTTTTTCTGTGGGACAATTACATATTTTTATGCAAAAGACTCACCAAAATGGCATTCCAAGAGGGTTTGTGAGTGGTGTAGTCTGTCCTGACTTGAATCTGCTTTTAAAACATCTGCGACAAGGTTTGAATATTGCTGTCCGTGTTGTAGCTTTGACCCTACTTTCCATCACATTAGGTTTTTGTGTTGAGCCTCCATTGGTTGAGACACATCAAATCAAATGTATTTATATAGCCCTTTGTACATCAGCTGATATCTCTAAGTGCTGTACAGAAACCCAGCCTAAAACCCCAAACAGCAAGCAATGCAGGTGTAGAAGCACAGTGGCTAGGAAAAACCTAGAAAGTCCAAAACCTAGGAAGAAACCTAGAGAGGAACCAGGCTATGTGGGGTGGCCAGTCCTCGTCTGGCTGTGCCGGGTGAAGATTATAACAGAACATGGCCAAGATGTTCAAATGTTCATAAATGGCCAGCATGGTCAAATAATAATCACTGGCAGAACAGTTGAAACTGGATGATACCCCCGGACATGGCCAAACAGGAAGGATAAAACCCCACCCACTTTGCCAAAGCACAGCCCCCACACCACTAGAGGGATATCTTCAACCACCAACTTACCATCCTGAGACAAGGCTGAGTATAGCCCACAAAGATCTCCGCCACGGCACAACCCAAGGGGGGGCGTCAACCCAGACAGGAAGATCACATCAGTGACGCACCCCTCCTAGGGACTGTATGAAAGAGCCCTAGTAAGCCAGTGACTCAGCCCCTGTAATAGGGTTAGAGGCAGAGAATCCCAGTGGAAAGAGGGGAACCGGCCAGGCAGAGACAGCAAGGGCGGTTCGTTGCTCCAGAGCCTTTCCGTTCACCGTCACACTCCTGGGCCAGACTACACTCAATCATATGACCCACTGAAGAGATGAGTCTTCAGTAAAGACTTAAAGGTTGAGACCGAGTCTGCGTCTCTCACATGGGTAGGCAGACCATTCCATAAAAATGGAGCTCTGTAGGAGAAAGCCCTGCCTCCAGCTGTTTGCTTAGAAATTCTAGGGACAATTAGGAGGCCTGCGTCTTGTGACCGTAGCGTATGTATAGGTATGTACGGCAGGACCAAATCAGAGAGAGAGGTAGGAGCAAGCCCATGTAATGCTTTGTAGGTTAGCAGTAAAACCTTGAAATCAGCCCTTGCCTTGACATGGCCTTGAATACAGGGTTGGTGTAATTTCAATCATATCAACATAATGAATAGAATGGACCTATCCCTTCAGACCACTGCAATTTAGCTGGTACACCATTTGAAATTTAAATGTAATTGACATTTTAACTTCTAATTACTACCACAAAGATTGAGGCCGGTCCACCCACCGTCGAATGTCAACTGAGATGGTCATGTCTATTATAGTATCTGTATTTCTATGATTTCAGTAGGTTTCCTATGGAAGATTGACAAGAACACTTTAAGACAACATATTCCCATTCAAGTCAACATTCTCTGACGTGTGGATCTCCAACCGTCTTTGTGGTACCATTTGAAAGTTGAAATGTCCATTTGGTTCCCATTTTAGTACATTTATCTGCCAAAACAACCACCCTCTATTAAAGAGCATGTTGTTTCAACTGATGGCGGGCAAAACACAAAAACCTCAGATCATGTAAAATAAGGTCTAAGCTACATGTGAATATGAGAGAGAGAAATCTGAGTTTAAGAATTTTTAGGTAATTGACGTTTTAATGTTTATACACTTTTTTAAATTATAAATAGTTTGATAATCTTTTAAATATCATCACTCTGAACCCTTTATCTTTTCCAGTGATGAACTGGATGTCTCGGCAAATCCAATATTTAGCCGATGTTATTGCTGGTGTTGTGAAATGCTTGTATGGTGGGCTATGCAAAATAGGTGAACTTTGAGCAACTTTATCTCTTGAATGTTTTGGCATTCAGGTCCAAAATGTCACTTTCTGAGCACATCTACAACGGGCAAATATGTATGGAAGGTTTTATTCTAATGGAAAGGGGTGCTGTTAAATAAATGTACCCTGTAGCCTCCTTGTTTCTACTGGGAAAGTGGTTGAGCATTGTATATGTCTTAAATTAGTTGGGTTGGAGTTTCACTGTTGAGTATTTATCTACTTCTAGTTGTTGCCTCTCTGCCTTCTGCTTTCTAATCAGCACACTGTTAGTTTATTACGTCGCAGGCCTTTCATAAGGAGTATTGTCTTGGTGGCGTGTGTGTTGTTGTATCCATTTAGACCTGGGTTTAAATACTTTTCTACATCTTTAAAAAAAACTTTGAGCATTTCCTTTAGCCCGCCTGGAGTAACAGGTTGGTGGCGTTTGCACTTTTGTGACTTGTCTATTGGTTCCATTTCACCCGGCAACCTCAATTAAGCACAGCTGAAGTTTAAAAAATAATTAATTTGAAATAGTATTTGAACCTAGTTCTGATCTCATTTAGATGCGTAGTTATTCTTGGCAAGGTCTCAATGCAAGATAGAGGTTTCCTCTCTATAACGTGTCTGTTTTTTTCTTCTCCTTTCCCCAGATGGGCATGTCCCCATCCAGGATGCCCCAGGTGCAGGGCATGATGGGACAGCACGCCAACAGCATGGTTGGACAGACAGCTAATCAGAGCCAGTTCATGCCCCAGAGCCAATTCTCTCCCAACACCGCCCCTGGCGGGGGAATGATGATGAACAACCTGGGCTCCCTCGGCCAGCCGCAAGCACAGGCAGCTGTCACTCAGGTGAGGAGAGAGACACTCACACAGATGGGGCTTGTGATCTGTTGCATTGATAATCTCTGCTGTTGGTTTGATCATATGTGAAGAAGCTGCGTTGTATGTGTTTATGGTTGTCAATATAAGTGTAGTGTTAGAATATGTACGTGTCTGAGTGGGTAGGTTTGTAACTCTGTGAATATGTAATAGTAGATGGAGCTCTAACTGTAACTTCTGTATCCCAGCCCCCCCTGCCCCGCGGCACCCCTCCACCCAACGCCTCGGCTAACCTGCAGCAGCTCCAGCACCCCCACTCCCACCCACCCCCCCAGGCTCAGCCTTCACCGTCCTCCACCCCCACTCATGTCCCCAGTGGCGGCCTCACCGCCCGACCCCCCTCGACCCTGGGCATGCAGTCCCCTGCTGCCCCCTCCCAGCCGCTCACGCCCGTGCAGCATCAGCAACCGGGGACCCCCAGCCAGACGCAGCCCAGCTCAGTGCAGCCCCCCAGCACACCGGTAAAATACCTGCTTAGGATCCACAACACTCTTATAGGGAGTTATCCTGACCTGGTGAACTGACGAGCATAACTCATGGCTAGTTATATTCTTTCACTTGGGCCCAGAGTATTTCCTGCTTAGGTCATGTAGTCAGGTAATAAATAGATGCTCTTTTTAAAGCAGCCTTTGTTACGGTCATGCAGCTTTTCCACATGTAAAAAGGTCTATTGAAGGAACAGCATGATTGGAGTGATACTAAAGCTTTATTAACAATATGGTGTTTCTTTCACATGCCAGCTCTTAATGACTTGTTGTTGTGCCAGTCAACAGTTATAGCCAGCACCCAGCCTTCGCTTTTGAAGGGTTTGAAGGGTCATTCTCAAATGTTTCCCCTCTAGCTGTCCCAGGCGCCAGCCAGCATAGATAACCGCATGCCCACCCCAGGCTCGGTGGAGGTCCACTCCCAACAGGCCCCACCAGACATGGCCCAAACGGAGCACAAAGCCGAGCTCAAAGACGAGGAGGAGGAGGAGGACGACGAGGACGACGACTGTGGCTCGGGGAAAAAGCAGCCCAGCGACTTCAAAATGGAGGTGAGGATCAATATTGACTACAAGACACTTGACCAACCAGAGATTTCTATTTATATGTACATTATGAATGCAAGTGCTCTTGGATGGAAATATTAAAATGCATATGAACTCATCTGGTACAGTGGCCATGTTGCCCTCCATCTTTCAAAACGTAGTGTCCTACAGAATGATCTAAGTGCACCCTCTAAATGTAGCTGTGCCCCATAGCAGGACGAAGACCAAAAAGACCACAAACCCCTCACGGTCAAGGAGGAGGAGCCAGACGGGGCGGAGCCTAAGCAGGAGCCAATGGAGACAAAGGAGGAGAAGAAGCCGGAGATTAAGAATGAACCCAAAGAGGAGGAGGAGGGCGGGGTCAACGGCACTTCAGCGTCCACCTCCCCCACCCAGAACCGCAAAAAAAGTGAGGACCTGGTTTCTATAAAACTAGCCGGGGCCAGGAGTTTATCCAATGACAAGTAGTTTTTCCCCAGTTGGTCCTATCTTATTGCAGCTCTTTCCTCAGTTATGTCAGTCCTCACCTTTACCCTGTTTAGTTTATTAGGATCCCCATTAGCTACTGCGAATGCAGCATCTACTCTTCCTGGGGTCCTCATGAAACGTACAAATACATGACAAAATACAGAACCGTAATAGACTAGAACAACCGAAGGTATTACAATTACAAAAATAAGAGTTTGATATTGGAAAGATGCCGAGAGACAACACATACTATTTAAACACTATATTCTTATATCCAGTTAAGTGAGCTCTTTAGAGGAGAGGTGCTGTGATTCAATATGTTCTGTTTGTAAAGCTAAGAGAGTAACCTCTGGCAGAGTATTCCACCATGAGACGGCTCTATGCAGAACTGAGCGATGCATTCAATGTGTTTTTGGTTTGGGTGCTGTGATTCAATATGTTCTGTTTGTAAAGCTAAGAGAGTAACCTCTGGCAGAGTATTCCACCATGAGACGGCTCTATGCATAACTGAGCGATGCATTCAATGTGTTTTTGGTTTGGGTGCTATGATTCAATATGTTCTGTTTGTAAAGCTAAGAGAGTAACCTCTGGCAGAGTATTCCACCATGAGACGGCTCTATGCAGAACTGAGCGATGCATTCAATGTGTTTTTGGTTTGGGTGCTGTGATTCAATATGTTCTGTTTGTAAAGCTAAGAGAGTAACCTCTGGCAGAGTATTCCACCATGAGACGGCTCTATGCAGAACTGAGCGATGCATTCAATGTGTTTTTGGTTTGGGTGCTGTGATGAAACTCATGGTGGCATGTCTGTTTTGTAGTGTATGCAATAGATTATACTAGTGGTTAGTATTCAACACGTTTCTTAAAAAGACTAGAAGATAATTAGTACATTTCTCCTCAACCATGAGACTATCATGCATGTTGTTGATATTTGTTCTGTGTGTGCTGTTCTGAGCCAGCTGCAACTTTGCCAGGTCTTTCTTTGCTGCACTGGACCGTATTACCGGACAGTAATCAAGATGAGATGAGACCAGAGCCTGAACAACTAGGAAAAGTTGACCTTTGTGTCAAAAACACAGCATCTTTTTACAACACATACCTCTCTCCCCATCTTCACAACAACTCTGTCAATATGACTTGACCATGATAACTGACCCTGTGGAGAGACTGAAGCGTTCTGAATGTCAGATAGAAATAGAATAAATAGTCTTCACGATGTCCCTTTTCCACATGACAGATTATACTTTTTGTTCTTCATGATAGATTTCTATGATGTTGTACATGATTCATTTGAATAGAGCCCTGACCGCTCTGTCCTTGCTGCAGTCTTTAAGCCAGAGGAGCTGCGCCAGGCCCTGATGCCCACACTAGAGGCCCTCTACAGACAGGACCCAGAGTCTCTGCCCTTCAGACAGCCTGTTGACCCCATGCTGCTGGGCATCCCCGTGAGTACACACATACTCATGTACATACACTCAGATAGTCGTTCACCCTGAGAG
The DNA here is from genome assembly GCF_045791955.1 of Oncorhynchus clarkii lewisi. Classification (NCBI taxonomy): domain Eukaryota; kingdom Metazoa; phylum Chordata; class Actinopteri; order Salmoniformes; family Salmonidae; genus Oncorhynchus; species Oncorhynchus clarkii. The sequence goes on from NW_027260879.1 coordinate 45,347, forward strand.
TCTCTCTCTTGATTGGTTATGCCTAGTCATGTATTGATATGAAAACAAATGACAAATTAACTCGTTACTCAGTTCTATGCAGATCTCATAGATCTAGCCGAGGCTCAATAAGGATTAAGGATCTCTCTCATAACCATGTCCATATCATTCTGGTCAGAGCTATCAGTGAAGCTCTCACAATATCAGTGAAGCTCTCACAATATCAGTGAAGCTCTCACAATATCAGTGAACCTGTCGCTCACAGCCACATTTCATTGATTGTCCTGAAGCTTGGTAGCGAATGATAAGGCACCATTAACTCAGTACCACTTAACTCTCTTCTAACCATTCCCCTCCTCCCCCCCTTCAGGACTACTTTGACATAGTGAAGAAACCTATGGACCTGTCCACTATAAAGCGTAAGCTGGACACAGGTCAGTACCAGGAACCCTGGCAGTATGTGGAAGACATCTGGGTCATGTTCAACAACGCCTGGATCTACAACCGCAAGACGTCCCGCGTCTACAAGTACTGCTCCAAGCTGGCCGAGGTGTTTGAGCTGGAGATAGACCCCGTCATGGTCAGCCTGGGCTACTGCTGTGGCAGGAAGGTGAGATGATGGGAGGGAAGGAGGAGAGATGGAGAGATGTTAGTGGAGGAAAGAGAAGGAGTAGAGCGGGAGGTTAGTGGTGTTTGAGCTGGAGATAGACCCTGTCATGGTCAGCCTGGGCTACTGCTGTGGCAGGAAGGTGAGATGATGGGAGGGAAGGAGGAGAGATGGAGAGATGTTAGTGGAGGAAAGAGAAGGAGTAGAGCGGGAGGTTAGTGGTGTTTGAGCTGGAGATAGACCCTGTCATGGTCAGCCTGGGCTACTGCTGTGGCAGGAAGGTGAGATGATGGGAGGGAAGGAGGAGAGATGGAGAGATGTTAGTGGAGGAAAGAGAAGGAGTAGAGCGGGAGGTTAGTGGTGTTTGAGCTGGAGATAGACCCTGTCATGGTCAGCCTGGGCTACTGCTGTGGCAGGAAGGTGAGATGATGGGAGGGAAGGAGGAGAGATGGAGAGATGTTAGTGGAGGAAAGAGAAGGAGTAGAGCGGGAGGTTAGTGGTGTTTGAGCTGGAGATAGACCCTGTCATGGTCAGCCTGGGCTACTGCTGTGGCAGGAAGGTGAGATGATGGGAGGGAAGGAGGAGAGATGGAGAGATGTTAGTGGAGGAAAGAGAAGGAGTAGAGCGGGAGGTTAGTGGTGTTTGAGCTGGAGATAGACCCTGTCATGGTCAGCCTGGGCTACTGCTGTGGCAGGAAGGTGAGATGATGGGAGGGAAGGAGGAGAGATGGAGAGATGTTAGTGGAGGAAAGAGAAGGAGTAGAGCGGGAGGTTAGTGGTGTTTGAGCTGGAGATAGACCCTGTCATGGTCAGCCTGGGCTACTGCTGTGGCAGGAAGGTGAGATGATGGGAGGGAAGGAGGAGAGATGGAGAGATGTTAGTGGAGGAAAGAGAAGGAGTAGAGCGGGAGGTTAGTGGTGTTTGAGCTGGAGATAGACCCTGTCATGGTCAGCCTGGGCTACTGCTGTGGCAGGAAGGTGAGATGATGGGAGGGAAGGAGGAGAGATGGAGAGATGTTAGTGGAGGAAAGAGAAGGAGTAGAGCGGGAGGTTAGTGGTGTTTGAGCTGGAGATAGACCCCGTCATGGTCAGCCTGGGCTACTGCTGTGGCAGGAAGGTGAGATGATGGGAGGGAAGGAGGAGAGATGGAGAGATGTTAGTGGAGGAAAGAGAAGGAGTAGAGCGGGAGGTTAGTGGTGTTTGAGCTGGAGATAGACCCCGTCATGGTCAGCCTGGGCTACTGCTGTGGCAGGAAGGTGAGATGATGGGAGGGAAGGAGGAGAGATGGAGAGATGTTAGTGGAGGAAAGAGAAGGAGTAGAGCGGGAGGTTAGTGGTGTTTGAGCTGGAGATAGACCCTGTCATGGTCAGCCTGGGCTACTGCTGTGGCAGGAAGGTGAGATGATGGGAGGGAAGGAGGAGAGATGGAGAGATGTTAGTGGAGGAAAGAGAAGGAGTAGAGCGGGAGGTTAGTGGTGTTTGAGCTGGAGATAGACCCTGTCATGGTCAGCCTGGGCTACTGCTGCGGCAGGAAGGTGAGATGATGGGAGGGAAGGAGGAGAGATGGAGAGATGTTAGTGGAGGAAAGAGAAGGAGTAGAGCGGGAGGTTAGTGGTGTTTGAGCTGGAGATAGACCCTGTCATGGTCAGCCTGGGCTACTGCTGTGGCAGGAAGGTGAGATGATGGGAGGGAAGGAGGAGAGATGGAGAGATGTTAGTGGAGGAAAGAGAAGGAGTAGAGCGGGAGGTTAGTGGTGTTTGAGCTGGAGATAGACCCTGTCATGGTCAGCCTGGGCTACTGCTGTGGCAGGAAGGTGAGATGATGGGAGGGAAGGAGGAGAGATGGAGAGATGTTAGTGGAGGAAAGAGAAGGAGTAGAGCGGGAGGTTAGTGGTGTTTGAGCTGGAGATAGACCCTGTCATGGTCAGCCTGGGCTACTGCTGTGGCAGGAAGGTGAGATGATGGGAGGGAAGGAGGAGAGATGGAGAGATGTTAGTGGAGGAAAGAGAAGGAGTAGAGCGGGAGGTTAGTGGTGTTTGAGCTGGAGATAGACCCTGTCATGGTCAGCCTGGGCTACTGCTGTGGCAGGAAGGTGAGATGATGGGAGGGAAGGAGGAGAGATGGAGAGATGTTAGTGGAGGAAAGAGAAGGAGTAGAGCGGGAGGTTAGTGGTGTTTGAGCTGGAGATAGACCCTGTCATGGTCAGCCTGGGCTACTGCTGTGGCAGGAAGGTGAGATGATGGGAGGGAAGGAGGAGAGATGGAGAGATGTTAGTGGAGGAAAGAGAAGGAGTAGAGCGGGAGGTTAGTGGTGTTTGAGCTGGAGATAGACCCTGTCATGGTCAGCCTGGGCTACTGCTGTGGCAGGAAGGTGAGATGATGGGAGGGAAGGAAGAGTAATGGAGAGAAGGTGGAAGGGAGACTACAAGTTTTGTGATCTGGAGAAACTCTCAGCTCTAATGGTAGGTTATCGTTAGGGCCAGGAGAAACTCTCAGCTCTAACTGTAGGTTATCGTTAGGGCCAGGAGAAACTCAGCTCTAATTGTATGTTATCGTTAGGGCCAGGAGAAACTCTCAGCTCTAACTGTAGGTTATCGTTAGGGCCAGGAGAAACTCAGCTCTAATTGTATGTTATCGTTAGGGCCAGGAGAAACTCTCAGCTCTAATTGTATGTTATCGTTAGGGCCAGGAGAAACTCAGCTCTAATTGTAGGTTATCGTTAGGGCCAGGAGAAACTCTCAGCTCTAACTGTAGGTTATCGTTAGGGCCAGGAGAAACTCAGCTCTAATTGTATGTTATCGTTAGGGCCAGGAGAAACTCTCAGCTCTAACTGTAGGTTATCGTTAGGGCCAGGAGAAACTCTCAGCTCTAACTGTAGGTTATCGTGAGGGCCAGGAGAAACTCAGCTCTAATTGTAGGTTATCGTTAGGGCCAGGAGAAACTCTCAGCTCTAACTGTAGGTTATCGTTAGGGCCAGGAGAAACTCTCAGCTCTAATTGTATGTTATCGTTAGGGCCAGGAGAAACTCTCAGCTCTAATTGTAGGTTATTGTTAGGGCCAGGAGAAACTCTCAGCTCTAATTGTATGTTATCGCTAGGGCCAGGAGAAACTCTCAGCTCTAATTGTAGGTTATCGTTAGGGCCAGGAGAAACTCTCAGCTCTAACTGTAGGTTATCGTTAGGGCCAGGAGAAACTCTCAGCTCTAATTGTATGTTATCGTGAGGGCCAGGAGAAACTCTCAGCTCTAATTGTATGTTATCGTTAGGGCGAGGAGAAACTCTCAGCTCCAACTGTAGGTTATCGTGAGGGCCAGGAGTTACCTAAATAGGAAGAACTTGTGTCCCTTGATATACGGGTTTGTTAGCCAGGTTTGGGCTGTTGACGCCCTCAAGGTGGGAAACCATGGCACATTGCTGCTGATGACCTACAGTGCATTCAAAAAGTTTTCAGACCCCGTTTCCACATTTTTTTTACGTTACAGCCTTATTCTAAAATGGATTAAATAAATAAAAATCCTTCTAGATCTAAACACAACACCCTATAATTACAAAGCAAAAACAGTTTTTTTTATATATATATAAAAATTAAAAAAAAACTGATACCTTATTTACATAAGTATTCAAACCCTTGTCTGAGACTTGAAATTGAGCTCAGGTACATCCTGTTTCCATTGATCATCCTTGAGATGTTTCTACAACTTGATTGGAGTCCACCTGTGGTAAATTCAATTGATTGGACATGATTTGGAAAGGCACACACCTGTCTATATAAGGTCCCACAGTTGACAGTGCATGTCAGAGCAAAAACCAAGCCGTGAGGTCGAAGGAATTGCCCGTAGAGCTCTGAGACAGGATTGTGTCGAGGCACAAATCTGGGGAAGGGTACCAAAACAATTCAGTGGCCTCCATCATTCTTAAATGGAAGAAGTTTGGAACCACCAAGACTCTTCCTAGAGCTGGCCACTCGGCCAAACTGAGCAATTGGGGGAGAAGGGCCTTTGAGGGACGTGACCAAGAACCCGATGGTCACTCTGACAGAGTTCCTCTGGAGATTGGAGAATCAATACATTTTTTCATTCAAAATAATTATAATTAGCCAGAAGAAAGCCCTTCTTACATCAGCTGATGCCACAAAGTGCTGTACAGAAACCCAACCTAAAACCCCAAACAGCAAGCAATGCAGGTGTAGAAGCATGGTGGCTAGGAAAAACTCCCTAGAAAGGCCAGAACCTAGGAAAAAACAGAGGGAACCAGGCTATGAGGGGTGGCCAGTCCTCTTCTGGCTGTGCCGGGTGGAGATTATAACAGAACATGGCCAAGATGTTCAAATCTTCATAGATGACCAGCAGGGTCAAATAATAATAATCACAGTGGTTGTAGAGGGGGCAACAGGTCAGCACCTCAGGAGTAAATGTCAGTTGGCTTTTCATAGCCGATCATTCAGAGTATCTCTACCGCTCCTGCTGTCTCTAGAGAGTTGAAAACAGCAGGTCCGGGACAAGGTAGCACTTCCGGTGAACAGATCAGGGTTCCATAGCCGCAGGCAGAACAGTTGAAACTGGAGCAGCAGCAAGGACTCATCAGGCCAGGTAGTCCTGAGGCATGGCCCTAGGGCTCAGAGAGGATAAATACTCCAGACATAAGACTGACCCTAGCCCCCCGACACAAACTATTGCAGCATAAATACTGGAGGCTGAGACGGGAGGGGTCGGGAAACAATGTGGCCCCGTCCGACGATACACCCATCTTTGCCTCGATCCTGACTAGCCTCCCAGACCATGAGAAACAAGATTCTTTGGTCTGATGAAACCAAAATTGAAGTCTTTGGCCTGAATGCCAAGTGTCATATCTGGAGGAAACCTGGCACCATCCCTACGGTGAAGCATGTTGGTGGCAGCATCATGCTGTGGGAGCGTTTTTTTATTTTCAGCAGCAGGGACTGGGAGACTTGTCAGGATCGAGGCAAAGATGTACAGAGCAAAGTACAGAGAGATCCTTGATGAAAACCTGCTCAGGACCTCAGAGTGGGGTGAAGGTTCACCTTCCAACAGGACAATGACCCTAAGCACACAACCAAGACAACGCAGGAGTGGCTTCAGGACAAGTCTCTGAATGTCCTTGAGTGGCCCAGCCAGAGCCCGGATTTCAACCCGATTGAACATCTCTGTAGAGACCTGAAAATAGCTGTGCAGTGACGCTCCCCATCCAACCTGACAGAGCTTGAGAGGATCTGCAGAGAAGAATGGGAGAAACTCGCAAATATAGGTGTGCCAAGCTTGTAGCGTCACCTAAGACTGAAGGCTGTAATCGCTGCCAGAGGTGCTTCTACAAAGTACTGAGTAAAGGGTCTGAATAATTTTGTAAATGTGACGTTTTTTTTGCAAGAATGTCTGAACCTGTTTTTGCTTTGTCATTATGGGGTAGGGTGTGTCGATTGATGAGGGGGAAAAAACAATCTATTTTAGAATAAGACTGTAACGTAACAATGTGGATCAAGTCAAGGGGTCTGAATATTTTACGTCATTTAAGAGGATACAATGCCCTGCCATTCTAATCAGGTTTTACTGGTCACATACACATATTTAGTGGATGCTTGTGTTCCTAGCGCCAACAATGCAGTACTATCTTAACAATACACACAATCTAAAAGTAAAATAATGGAATGAAGAAATATATGAATATTAGATAGAGCAATGTCGGAGTGGCATTGACTAAAATACAGTAGAATAGAATACAGTATATACATATGAGATGAGTAAAGCAGTATGTCATCATTATTTGAACTTGATTAAAGTGACTAGTGTTCCATTAGTAAAGTGGCCAGTGATTCCAAGTCTATGTATATAGGGCAGCAGCCTCTAAGGTGCAGGGTTGAGTAACCGGGTTGGAAGTTGGTTAGTGATGGTATTTAAGTCTGAAATGACACGACAAGAAACATCCCTAACCCCTCCAGACATGCATAACCATGCGCTGCTGTGTTTACTGTGTGACAGACAGACACCTGTATGACCCCATGGCTAGATGGTCCTTATAAAGATTGAAACACTTGACTTAACATGATGAGCCTTTTGACTTCCTGTCGTACTTGTGACACTGAGTGTGCTTCCCAAATGGCACTCTATTCCCTATGTAGTGCACTATGCCCTATGGGCCCTGGTAAAAAAAAAAATGTATACTACATAGGGAATAGAGTGCCCTCTGGGATGTAAGCCTGAGACTATACGTACCAGTGAAAGGGGAACTTTCAGAGGAACACTAGGTTTTAATTTGGGAGAATCTGTGGGCAGGACTGACCTGGCTGAATGCTAGACAGTGTAGAAGTGGATTCACTAACCCTTTCTCCCTGTGTTCCTCCACAGTTTGAGTTCTCACCCCAGACCCTCTGCTGCTATGGCAAGCAGCTGTGCACCATCTCCAGAGACGGAACCTACTTCAGCTACCAGAACAGGTAAGTCCACACTCCGGGTGGGTGGGGGGTGCTGTAAGTAGGCAGGGCAGGTGAAGGAAAGGGGGAGATGGAGAGAGAAGGGGGAATAGGATTGTGCTCTCACAGTACATTGTAATGTTAGTTCAGGTACATGTAAAACAATGAATAATTATGTTGAGAGTATTCTAAGAGGGCATTTCACCAGAGGGATGGTGCGTACTGGATACTGGAAGGGTTACATGTTGTTAAAAGGAGTGTAGCCTACATTGACAGGATCTTCAGGTTTCCCTTCAAGCCCGATGTGCTGCAATATCAGCACCACTGCGCCCCCTGCTGTTCACACATTGCTATTGCACTTCAGTAGCTCCAAATATTGCGGATGCATTGCAGTTGCATGTAGTGGAGTTAATCTGAACTCAGCGCAGTGAAGCTCGTTAGGGTTAACTACTCTATCCCTTCTGGAAGCACGTTGATGCATTTTACACTAGTTATTTACCCACATTACCCACATTTTTAAAAGTAATTTCAACAAAAATTGTTATGAAAAGTTCCAAAGACAAGCAGAGGTGATCCATATGTCTGTGTGTTCTGTGTGCATCCCTCTCTCCCCTACATCACCAGGGCTGGCATTCACTCCAACAGTCTCCCAACTGACATCATCATATCAATCATATCATATGCCTGCGCATTACTAAAGCTTTACGTGGAGAAGTAGTGGAACTTAGTAGTTCAGCGAAGTGGTTATACTTAGTAGTATGGATATTCAGATGTACTAATGATTTACTTTGCTTATGTTAACATTCATGTTCCTCCCATCAACATGGTTAGTGTTCCTGTGTCATTTCAGTATGCTTGTATGAGAAGATGTGTGAATGACTGTCATGACCATTCTCATGGTGACTAACCTGTGTTCTACCTTCACTCTGCCCTGTCCTCTTGTCTCTGTCCTCTGTCTTTCTGTCATCTTGTCTGTCCTCTGTCTTTCTGTCCTCTTGTCTCTTTCCTCTGTCTTTCTGTCATCTTGTCTCTGTCCTCTTGTCTCTGTCCTCTGTCTTTCTGTCATCTTGTCTCTGTCCTGTCTTTCTGTCCTCTTGTCTCTGTCCTCTGCCTTTCTGTCCTCTTGTCTCTGTCCTGTCTTTCTGTCCTCTTGTCTCTGTCCTCTGTCCTCTGCCTGTGTTATGCTTTGCCATTCTGACAACCATTTCTGCAACTCATTCTGCCACACGTGTGCCGGCTTGCCAACTTTCCCTGTGCTTCTGCTACTGTGTGCCCGCTCTAGCTCACCCAAATATGGCCTTGTTGCCGACAGGTATCACTTTTGTGAGAAGTGCTTCAACGAGATCCAGGGCAATAGCGTCACCCTGGGAGACGACCCGGCACAGCCACAGACGTAAGTTCGTGGTGGAATCTGTGGTAACGTTTTCATGTCAATACATTGAAAAAACACTGGGAAACAATGCTCTGTTTGATTTGGATTAGTTCCGTAGTTTTTATATTTTTTACCATATTCTGGAGCGAATCCTAACTTTCACTTAACTTGAATTTTCATCAATACATGACTAAGTGAACATTTTGTTAGTGGATGTAACCGCCCTTAAGTCTCCACTGATTCCATCTTTCCTTGGTGGATATCCTTAGTCCATGATTATAAATACTGGTCCAGAAGTGGTAGGCTTAGCTAATTATAGTCAAAGCTTATGAAAAAAGGGAATCTGTATTCGTATGAGTGGGCTGCGTGTTGGGGGCGTTGGCTGTAGAGTATCAGAACTGATTCTAACTGGTCGTCCGTTGTCTCTCTGTCCTCCAGTATGATATCTAAAGACCAGTTTGAAAAGAAGAAAAATGACATGTTGGATCCAGAACCGTGAGTATTGGTGTACCTTACCGTTTCAAACTGTTTACGTTTAATGGGGATTTAGCCCTTTTCATTCTGCTTTAAAGCTTCTAAATCCGTTGGCGACGAGCCGTCATGTACAGTATGCATCACAGTATGCACAGTATGCATCACAGTATGCACAGTATGCATCACAGTATGCACAGTATGCATCACAGTATGCACAGTATGCATCACAGATCACAGTATGCATCACAGTATGCATCACAGTATGCATCACAGTGTGCATCACAGTGTGCATCACAGTATGTACAGTATGCATCACAGTATGCATCACAGTATGTACAGTATGCATCACAGTATGTACAGTATGCATCACAGTATGCACAGTATGCATCACAGTATGTACAGTATACATCACAGTATGTACAGTATGCATCACAGTACTAGCTTTATTTGGACCATTTAAAAACACTAATCAGCCACACAAGTGGATACACTGCATTTAAAATACCGGAGGATGAAAGTCTTGTCCTGAGCTGAGAGATCTGTCAAACAAAGAAATTAAAATGAATAACCATTGATGGTGAATAGTGTATGAGCCTTATCTCTTGAACCTGTCCCTCGCTTTTCCCATTCGATCACGGAGCGTGAGATGACCTCCCCAAGTACATGGGCAATGGTGGCTGCAAAAGTGTTTTGAATTAGGTGACAATTCTAACTGATATTTTATGTAACTAGATTCATTACTATCAGTCACTGACATTTTCCATTACATTTTTAAAGGGTGTATACCAAGGTTCGGGGTCAATTCCATTTCAATCGTGAATTTTAATGAATTGAAGTCACTTCCTGAATTGACCCCCAACTCTTGTACATACAGTTGTCCAACGCATTAGTATTTTGTCTCACGCCCATATGTCAGTCAACTGTTGTATCTATTACCCACTCTGCAGTATCTGTGAACAAGCAAGTCTCCTCTTGGAGACCATATGTCAGTCAACTGTTGTATCTATTACCCACTCTGCAGTATCTGTGAACAAGCAAGTCTCTTCTTGGAGACCATATGTCAGTCAACTGTTGTATCTATTACCCACTCTGCAGTATCTGTGAACAAGCAAGTCTCCTCTTGGAGACCATATGTCAGTCAACTGTTGTATCTATTACCCACTCTGCAGTATCTGTGAACAAGCAAGTCTCCTCTTGGAGACCGAGGTGTTGGTGTACCTTCTCTGACCAGCCTTCTCTCTCTCCTCACACAGGTTTGTTGAATGTAAAGACTGTGGACGAAAGATGCACCAGATCTGTGTGCTGCATTATGATGTCATCTGGCCATCGGGGTAAGCCTCATGTACCCTGAACAGACCAACGGCCCCGTGTGTCTTCTGATCACTGTTTCTGACTGTCTATTTGACACTTCCACTTTCCCTCAGCTTCATTTGCGACATCTGTCTGAAGAAGTCCGGCAAGACGAGGAAAGAGAACAAGTTCGCTGCCAAAAGTAAGTTTGAGATTGTGTTGAATAATTGTGGCGATCCGAGTGGATCCACCATTGTAGACGTGTGATGGAAGTTATTTCAGTAACTTGTGATGAGGATGTGAGGTTTGATATGACCTGCATCTGTATAACCTGTAGGACAACTGAAGAATTTGATGTTATCTGTCTCGCAGGGCTACAGACGACGAGGTTGGGCATGTACATCGAGGACCGGGTGAATAAGTACTTGAAGAGGCAGAACCACCCTGAGGCCGGGGAGGTGTTTGTACGGGTGGTGGCTAGCTCCGACAAAAATGTTGAAATCAAACCTGGCATGAAATCTAGGTAAGGAAGGACTGCAGCTGCTCCAACAGTGAAATGGCCCCTCATCAATACTTTTTAAACCAGTTTATTGAACATGTTGAGAAAGATGTTCATTGAGGATTATTCTAATAAAGTTGTCTTCCAAGAGTTGCTCCAATATGTTTTTCATCTTCAGTTTGCTCCTTTGTTCATGCACCTTGGTTGGAAAGCGATGGCGCGGTAGTGTTCTTGATAGTGCTGAGGAGATTCTGTGGCAGAAGGCGTCTACACCGTTAATGATGAGTGACGTTCCCTGTGGTTGTGGATGTGGAGATTTCTCCCTTACTAGTAAAAGCACTATATAAATGTTTCATTCACTAATGAATTGATTAACTGTGTTTGTCTCCCCAGGTTTGTGGACTCGGGTGAAATGCAGGAGACCTTCCCTTACAGAACCAAAGCACTTTTTGCATTTGAGGAGATTGACGGTGTGGACGTGTGTTTCTTCGGGATGCACGTCCAGGAGTACGGTTCCGAGTGCGCCTTCCCCAACACCAGGTAACACTTTATAACGTAGTGATAACACAACATAATACACTTCTTAACAGTAATACACTCCTTCCCAACACCAGGTAACACTTTATAACGTAGTGATAACACAACATAATACACTTCTTAACAGTAATACACTCCTTCCCAACACCAGGTAACACTTTATAACGTAGTGATAACACAACATAATACACTTCTTAACAGTAATACACTCGTCCCCAACACCAGGTAACACTTTATAACGTAGTGATAACACAACATAATACACCTAACAGTAATACACTCCTTCCCAACACCAGGTAACACTTTATAACGTAGTGATAACACAACATAATACACTTCTTAACAGTAATACACTCCTTCCCAACACCAGGTAACACTTTATAACGTAGTGATAACACAACATAATACACCTAACAGTAATACACTCCTTCCCAACACCAGGTAACACTTTATAACGTAGTGATAACACAACATAATACACCTAACAGTAATACACTCCTTCCCAACACCAGGTAACACTTTATAACGTAGTAATAACACAACATAATACACTTCTTAACAGTAATACACTCCTTCCCCAACACCAGGTAACACTTTATAACGTAGTAATAACACAACATAATACACCTAACAGTAATACACTCCTTCCCAACACCAGGTAACACTTTATAACGTAGTGATAACACAACATAATACACCTAACAGTAATACACTCCTTCCCAACACCAGGTAACACTTTATAACGTAGTAATAACACAACATAATACACTTCTTAACAGTAATACACTCCTTCCCAACACCAGGTAACACTTTATAACGTAGTGATAACACAACATAATACACTTCTTAACAGTAATACACTCCTTCCCAACACCAGGTAACACTTTATAACGTAGTGATAACACAACATAATACACTTCTTAACAGTAATACACTCCTTCCCAACACCAGGTAACACTTTATAACGTAGTGATAACACAACATAATACACTTCTTAACAGTAATACACTCCTTCCCAACACCAGGTAACACTATATAACGTAGTGATAACACAACATAATACACTTCTTAACAGTAATACACTCCTTCCCCAACACCAGGTAACACTTTATAACGTAGTGATAACACAACATAATACACCTAACAGTAATACACTCCTTCCCAACACCAGGTAACACTTTATAACGTAGTAATAACACAACATAATACACTTCTTAACAGTAATACACTCCTTCCCAACACCAGGTAACACTTTATAACGTAGTGATAACACAACATAATACACTTCTTAACAGTAATACACTCCTTCCCCAACACCAGGTAACACTTTATAACGTAGTAATAACACAACATAATACACTTCTTAACAGTAATACACTCCTTCCCAACACCAGGTAACACTTTATAACGTAGTGATAACACAACATAATACACCTAACAGTAATACACTCCTTCCCAACACCAGGTAACACTTTATAACGTAGTGATAACACAACATAATACACTTAACAGTAATACACTCCTTCCCAACACCAGGTAACACTTTATAACGTAGTGATAACACAACATAATACACTTCTTAACAGTAATACACTCCTTCCCAACACCAGGTAACACTTTATAACGTAGTAATAACACAACATAATACACCTAACAGTAATACACTCCTTCCCAACACCAGGTAACACTTTATAACGTAGTGATAACACAACATAATACACCTAACAGTAATACACTCCTTCCCAACACCAGGTAACACTTTATAACGTAGTAATAACACAACATAATACACTTAACAGTAATACACTCCTTCCCAACACCAGGTAACACTTTATAACGTAGTGATAACACAACATAATACACCTAACAGTAATACACTCCTTCCCAACACCAGGTAACACTTTATAACGTAGTAATAACACAACATAATACACCTAACAGTAATACACTCCTTCCCAACACCAGGTAACACTTTATAACGTAGTGATAACACAACATAATACACCTAACAGTAATACACTCCTTCCCAACACCAGGTAACACTTTATAACGTAGTGATAACACAACATAATACACCTAACAGTAATACACTCCTTCCCCAACACCAGGTAACACTTTATAACGTAGTGATAACACAACATAATACACCTAACAGTAATACACTCCTTCCCAACACCAGGTAACACTTTATAACGTAGTGATAACACAACATAATACACCTAACAGTAATACACTCCTTCCCAACACCAGGTAACACTTTATAACGTAGTAATAACACAACATAATACACTTCTTAACAGTAATACACTCCTTCCCCAACACCAGGTAACACTTTATAACGTAGTGATAACACAACATAATACACCTAACAGTAATACACTCCTTCCCAACACCAGGTAACACTTTATAACGTAGTAATAACACAACATAATACACTTCTTAACAGTAATACACTCCTTCCCAACACCAGGTAACACTTTATAACGTAGTAATAACACAACATAATACACTTCTTAACAGTAATACACTCCTTCCCCAACACCAGGTAACACTTTATAACGTAGTGATAACACAACATAATACACTTCTTAACAGTAATACACTCGTCCCCAACACCAGGTAACACTTTATAACGTAGTGATAACACAACATAATACACTTCTTAACAGTAATACACTCGTCCCCAACACCAGGTAACACTTTATAACGTAGTGATAACACAACATTATACACTTCTTAACAGTAATACACTCCTTCCCAACACCAGGTAACACTTTATAACGTAGTGATAACACAACATAATACACTTCTTAACAGTAATACATTCCTTCCCAACACCAGGTAACACTTTATAACGTAGTGATAACACAACATTATACACTTCTTAACAGTAATACACTCCTTCCCAACACCAGGTAACACTTTATAACGTAGTGATAACACAACATAATACACTTCTTAACAGTAATACACTCCTTCCCAACACCAGGTAACACTTTATAACGTAGTGATAACACAACATAATACACTCCTTCCCAACACCAGGTAACACTATATAACGTAGTGATAACACAACATAATACACTTCTTAACAGTAATACACTCCTTCCCAACACCAGGTAACACTATATAACGTAGTGATAACACAACATAATACACTTCTTAACAGTAATACACTCCTTCCCAACACCAGGTAACACTATAACGTAGTGATAACACAACATAATACACTTCTTAACAGTAATACATTCCTTCCCAACACCAGGTAACTTACACTTCAGAACGAGGATGATGATAATATAAACTCAGCAAAAAAAGAAGCATCCTCTCACTGTCAACTGCGTTTATTTTCAGCTTAACATGTGTAAATATTTGTATGAACATAAGATTCAACAACTGAGATATAAACTGAACAAGTTCCACAGACATGTGACTAACAGAAATGGAATAATGTGTCCCTGAACAAAGAGGGGGGTCAAAAGTAACAGTCAGTATCTGGTTTGGCCACCAGCTGCATTAAGCACTGCGGTGCATCTCCTCCTCATGGACTGCACCAGATTTGCCAGTTATTGCTGTGAGATGTTACCCCACTCTTCTACCAAGGCACCTGCAAGTTCCCGGACATTTCTGGGGGGAATGGCCCTAGCCCTCTCAGTCCGGTGACGCTGACACATCGCCCCAGACCATGACGGACACTCCACCTCCAAATCGATCTGGCTCCAGAGTACAGGCCTCGGTGTAACGCTCATTTCTTTGACAATAAACGCAAATCTGACCATCACCCCTGGTGAAACAGACACCGCTGCTGTCTGGTCCAGCGACAGTGGGTTTGTGCCCATAGACGATGTTGTTGCCGGTGATGTCTGGTGAGGACCTGCCTTACAACAGGCCTACAAGCCCTCAGTCCAGCCTCTCTCAGCCTATTGCAGACAGTCTGAGCACTGATGGAAGGATTGTGCGTTCCTGGTGTAACTCAGGCAGTTGCTGTTGCCTTCCTGTACCTGTCCTGCAGGTGTGATGTTCGGGTGTACCGATCCTGTGCAGGTGTTGTTACACGTGGTCTGCCACTGTGAGGACGGTCAGCTGTCCGTCCTGTCTCCCTGTAGCGCTGTCTTAGGCGTCTGACAGTACAGACATTGCAATTTATTGCCCTGGCCACATCTGCAGTCCTCATGCCTCCTTACAGCATGCCTAAGGCACGTTAACGCAGATGAGCAGGAACCCTGGGCTTCTTTCTTTTGGTGTTTTCAGAGTCAGTAGAAAGGCCTCTAGTGTCCTAAGTTTTCATAACTGTGAATAAAAATGTTGTTGAAGTGTTTCCATTACCCATTTAGGCAAATTGCGCATTAGGCCTAATACACTGGTGACAGCATGAAGCCTGATGCCCTCCCACATAGGATTCATGTCTCAGCTAGCCATCAAAACCCAGCATGGATAGAATCAATAATTGACAAACATTTGCCATATTCAAATAATTCTCGTGCCAACGTATCACCAGGGTGAAACTTGGACTCCTGTACATCTGAAATAATTGGATGGTGAAACTTGCTAGCCAACCAGAAAAGCAATTCCGGGCCTGGTTAACCAGGTTAGCTATAGTTGTCAGTGTAACAGGCCTGGTTAACCAGGTTAGCTATAGTTGTCAGTGTAACAGGCCTGGTTAACCAGGTTAGCTATAGTTGTCAGTGTAACAGGCCTAGTTAACCAGGTTAGCTATAGTTGTCAGTGTAACACACCTAGTGTCTTCTTCTCTCCAGACGGGTTTACATATCGTATCTGGACAGTATTCACTTCTTCAAGCCCCGGGCGTTGAGGACGGCAGTCTACCATGAGATCTTGATAGGGTACCTGGAGTACGTTAAGAAACTGGGGTAGGTTTTCAATACCGGTGACAACACTCCCATTCAATCATTACACTGCTTTTCCAGGCTGGTTTCCTGTACACAGATTAAGCCTAGTTTTGGAGTAAAAAGCTATTTCAGTGGAGAATATCATGCTTCTTAGTCCAGGACTAGGCCTCATTTATGTCTGTAAAACCCGTTTGTGTGTCCAGGCAGGTTTAGGAATAGCTAAATCTTGCAAACTAATTTTGAAATAATTTCTTAACAAAGAATATTCCCAAGATATTTGTCGCAGTACCTTGAAATGCATGACGTTGAACCTAAAATCTGTCCTCCCATCCCTGGTCCCATGCAGCTATGTGTATGGTCATATCTGGGCGTGCCCCCCCAGTGAAGGGGACGACTACATCTTCCACTGCCACCCGCAGGACCAGAAGATCCCCAAGCCCAAGAGGCTGCAGGAGTGGTACAGGAAGATGCTGGAGAAGGCCTTCGCAGAGAGGATCCTCCATGATTTCAAGGTGAGACATGAAGGGGACCGTGGCTGTGTTCATTAGGCACCAAACAGAAGGCAACGGATTGGAACTCGGAGGGACTCGTCTGGAATTGGTTCAATAAGAAATTGTATTTTTAAGTGGCTTCTGTCTTAGGCCCGTGCTTACGTTTCTTATTAAATGCTGTTTTGAGTGTGGCATTGTCCCACACCATCAGCCCCATCTGTGCAGTCCAAGTAACAGGCGTCTTTTCTCCAGGACATCTTCAAGCAGGCCACGGAGGACCGTATTACCAGTGCCAACGAGATGCCCTACTTCGAAGGGGACTTCTGGCCCAACGTGCTGGAGGAGAGCATCAAGGAGCTGGAGCAGGAGGAGGAGGAGAGGAAGAAGGAAGAGAACGTGGCCTCCTGTGAGACCCCCGAGGTAAGACGGAGTGCTTTGTATGATGGAGGAGTGGACCCAATCTGACCCCTAGACACCGTGTCCTATGAATTTGTAGAGGTCTCTGAGGATTTCATTGGTATAAGCTGTACTGTGAAAACGTCTACCTATCAGAGGAGAGGGCAGATGATGGTGTCTGTCCTCCTGTCTTTCGACAGCCACTAGGTCAAAGCACGTCACAGACCTATTCTTCTTTTACCATTTATTTATGTCCATGTGTCCTCCATTGCCTCTGTTAACAGCTCTTTGTCCCCCCCCCCCTCTCATATCAGCACACTGCTGACAGCAAAAACGCCAAGAAGAAGAACAACAAGAAGACCAATAAAAACAAGAGCAGCGTGAGCCGAGCCAATAAGAAGAAGCCTGGCATGCCCAATGTAGCCAACGACCTGTCCCAGAAGCTCTACTCCACGCTGGAGAAACACAAGGAGGTAGATGTCACTCACTCCACCCACTCATATAACATACACTCTAAAGCCCCGTTACCTTCCTCATCTCTCACTCCTTTAGTTGATCACAGTTTTGTAAGGACTTCTGTGGTCACATTATCTGTAGAGGCTCAGATCCAACACTAACATATCACTTAGAATGAAGCAATGCATTGAACTTGCATTCTAACTGGTGTACTAGTGTGGATATTGAAACACAACCACTTCTAGCTTGTGACTTCCTGTCCTCTCTTTTGTCTGATAATCTGATGACTCATGTCTCCCTCTCTTACCTCCCTCTCCACCCTTTCCCGCAGGTGTTCTTTGTGATCCATCTGCACGCGGGACCCTCGGTCAACACCCTCCCCCCTATCATGGATCCAGACCCCCTGCTGACCTGCGACCTGATGGACGGCCGTGACGCCTTCCTCACCCTGGCCCGGGACAAGCACTGGGAGTTCAGCTCTCTGCGGAGGTGCAAGTGGAGCACCATGTGTATGTTGGTGGAGCTGCACAACCAGGGCCAGGACCGCTTCGTCTACACCTGCAACGAGTGTAAACACCACGTGGAGACGCGCTGGCACTGCACCGTCTGTGAGGTAAGCCAGGGGGTGATGGTGCTGATTCATCACACATACACCAACACACGCTCCGACAACATGTAATACATGGATATTGTCAATTCACTTTTTTAAACTGGAAGCAAAGGAAGTATTTTATTGTATGTTTATTTCACTTAAAAAGTGTGCTCATGCCAGATAATCGATAAATTGTCAAATGATTTTAAAGGTCTAATGCAGCCGTTTTTATCTCTATCATATTTTTTCTGGGTAACAATGAATTACCTTAATGTGATGGTTTCAATATAAATGGTAAAAAAAGGAGCTTAGCAAAGATACATTTCTCAAGTAGGATTTTTGCTATCTGGGAGTGGCTTGAGTGGCGAGGGTAAAACTGAAAATGAGCTGTTATTGGCCCGAGAGGTTTGGAATGCTTTTTCTTATTAATCTATTAACTCATTTACCGCCTGGTTATGTCACCATGGAAGGCCAAAACTCCATCCCACCAAAACAGGCAGAAATGTCAGGTGGTCTTTTCAAACCGCTCTTAATAGGGGCGTTATCCTAATTTGAACAATTTCACAGTTTTATTCCAACCTCATAATGTGGAAATCCATAAAACAGGAAAATCACCTTTTTGACAGCGCTGGACCTTCAATACATTTTGTGATTAAACGTCATCACATTTGTAACAAGTTGGTGCAGGTATGTGTGTGTGGGGCTGGGAGTGTGTAACCATAGAAACATTATGAGTGGAACTGTGATATGTGGTGTTTTCTCTCTCGCAGGACTTTGACCTATGCATCAACTGCTACGCTGCCAAGGGCCACGAGCACAAGATGGTTAAGTGGGGCCTCGGGCTGGACGACGACAGCAACGGAGCGGGCGGTGCCGGGGGCGAGGCCTCCCAGAGTCCCCAAGAATCCCGCCGCCTCTCCATCCAACGCTGCATCCAGTCCCTGGTCCACGCCTGTCAGTGCCGCAACGCCAACTGCTCGCTGCCCTCCTGCCAGAAGATGAAGCGCGTGGTGCAGCACACCAAAGGTTGCAAGAGGAAGACCAACGGCGGCTGCCCCGTGTGCAAGCAGCTCATCGCCCTGTGCTGCTACCACGCCAAACACTGCCAGGAGAACAAGTGTCCCGTGCCCTTCTGTCTGAACATCAAGCACAAGCTGAGGCAGCAGCAGCTCCAGCACCGCTTACAACAGGCTCAGATGATGAGGAGAAGAATGGCCACTATGGCCGGGCGTGGAATGGCACCTCAGAGCCTGCCGTCGCCACCTACCTCAGCCACCCCCGGCACCCCCACCTCGGGCGGACAGACCCCCAGCACACCCACCCACACCCCCCAGGCCTCCTTACCCATCAGCCAGCCCCAGCAGCAGCCGCCCCCCAACGTGACAGCCGGCATGGCCCAGCAACAACCCGGCTTTCCCAACAACGGGCGCACCAGCCAGCCGCCAACGCCGGTTCCACAAGGGGGAAAGCCGGGGCCCCAGTCTTCCCCCCTACATCAGGTGCAGTCGCCCCTGCCCAACATACCCAACATGACCCCCCAACAACAACAGATTCCCCAACAACAACAACCGCCCCCGCGGGCCGCTCTGAAGATGGCCCAGCACATAAAGATGGTGGCCAAGGCCAAGCAGCAGCAGCAGCAACAACAGAACTACAACATGAACATGCCCAACGGTGTGCCCATGAACCACCCCCGCATGGTGGGGCCTATGCAAGGCCAGATGGGGCCAGGGCAGATGCAGCAGATGATGGGGCCCCGGGGCCCCCAAGTGATGCAGGCCATGCAGCAGAGCCAGTGGGGCCCCCAGGGGGGGATGCAGCAGAACCCCCTCCAGAACCCCCAAGCGGTCCAACAACAGCAGCAAGGCCTACCCCAGCAAGGTGGCCCCATGGCCCCCCAACAGGCTCAGGGAAACTCCACTCAGTTGATGCAGCAGCGGCCCATGATGCAGCAGCAGCCCGGCCTTCAGATGCCCCCGGGGGTCCACATGCCCCCCCCGGGGCCCCCTCAGCAGCAGAGCATGACGCCACAGCAACAAGGGGGCATGCCCCGGGGCATCCCGGGAAACATCGCCCCCAATGCCCTGCAGGACCTCCTGAGGACCCTCAAGTCGCCCAGCTCTCCCCAGCAGCAGCAGCAGGTGCTCAACATCCTCAAGTCCAACCCCCACCTCATGGCCGCCTTCATCAAGCAGCGCACGGCCAAGTACCAGGCAAGCCAACTACCGGGCCAGCAGCAGCAGCAGAACCCCCAACAACAACAACAGCAGAACCCCCAGGCGATCCTGGGAGGCCAGGCTGGGATGCAGGCCATGGCTGCTGCCATGCAGGCTGGGGCAGTGCAGCAGAGGCCGGGGGTGGGCATGCCCCCCCAGCAGCAGCAGCAGCCTGGCCCTCAGCAGGTTGGTGGCCCCCAGGGTATGGCCGCCATGGGCCCACAGGGACAACAGCTGATGAACGCCGCCGCACACAACGGCAACCCCCAGCTCTACCGCAGGCAGCTGCTCCGGATGCAACAGATGCAGCAGCAGCAGCAGCAGCAGCAGCAACAACAACAACAGCAAGGAGCCATGCCCCAGGGCCTTCCAGGCCAGTTCCCCCAGCAGCAGGGAGGAGCAGCCAGCTACTCCCAGCTCCGCATGCAGCAGCAGAGGGCCATGCAGCTCCCCCCCATGGCCCAGATGGGGCAGCCCGGCATGGGCATGGACGGGCCCCAGGCCCAAAACCTCCTCCAGCAGAGGATGCTCCAGCAGCAACAGCAACAGCAGATGCTGAAGCAGCAGATGGGCTCTCCAGCCCAGGCCAACTCCATGAGCCCCCAGCCCCACATGCTCCAAGGACAGCCTCAGGGAGGAGCTCACCTGCCTGGCCAGGCGATGGGCAACGCCCTAGGCAATCAGGTTAGGTCTCCAGCCCCGGTGCAGTCGCCCCACCCTCCCTCACAGCAGCCCCCACATTCCAGCCCCTCCCCCCGGTTACAGCCCCATCCCTCACCCCAGCACGCCAACCTCCACTCCGGCTCACCCCACCCCAGTCTGGGCGGCCTCATGCCAGGCTCCATGGACCAGGGACACATGGGCACGCCCGAGCAGAGCGCCATGCTCCCGCAGCTCAACACGCCCAGCCGTGGCAGGCTTAGCAATGACTTGAATATGGTGGGTGACACCACAGGAGACACACTCGAGAAGTTTGTTGAAGGATTGTAGCATTTTGTGACGAGACTTGTTTGGTTTTCTCGGTTTTCCACAAATAACTTTTTGTACTGACTGCTATGTAAAGAGATGAGGCCTAAGGACTGTGAACCTTTCCTTAAACCAAGGGACTGCTATTTCTTCCAACAAAACGGAGGAATTTGAATAATTATTGCTGTTTAAAGAGGAGAATGGGGGGAAAAAAACACATATTTTGGGGTTCAGACCAGCCATGAAAATAATTTTGTTTTAATTTGTATTATTATTTGTTTTATGTCTCTGGTATGTACTTTTTTTAATGACACCTTCTCAAAACGAGTCTTTCATTTTATTTTTCAATGTTTTTATTTTGTACCTTTGCAAAAAAAATCATAGCGTTTTTGTGTTGAGAAGATTGTAAAATAATCTTGTCTGAACTTTTTGTGCCAGGTTTTGCATCTTTGCTCCCTCTTCATTCCTGGCTAATTTATTATTATAATGTACCATTTTTCAAAAAAGGGCACATGCCTTTAGGTGAGACTTATTTTCTTTCCGTACTGCAGAAGAGTCCTTGTGGGATATTCATGTATTTGTATAGAGCTAGGAACTATCGCACACCCAAACACCACGTTCAGGTGTGAACAACTGACTCTCTCAAATGCTCCTTCATCCACAGCTGCCGGAATGTTCCTTTTCTACTGGCTTGGAACCAGTATCTCTGTCCTCCAGATGTTGGACATCTTTGTTTCTTTGTTTATCCTTCAATCTGAAGTCTTGATCCCCTCCCCGGGCTTAACTGTGGCGTGGGTTTGTACCTTTTGGACTGCTTGCTGATTTGTGATTGGAGAGCGTTCTGTGCATCTTTTTTCCTCTTGCATTAAACTTGAATTGAGGTGAAACTGTTCACTGTTGTAAATCATGCAGGTTGACAATGTAAATATGCAGAAAAAGAATGAATCACTGTACAAACTGGTTAAAAATGACTCATTTCGTACTTATATACCATATTGTTAAATAAACTGTGTGCAAACAGACAACAATGGTGTTTGTATATTTTACATGTATTGTGTGCATGGCGATGGTGCAACTTAATGTACTTCAGCATCATGTAACGGTTTACCAAAACATGACTTGATTACTTACAGCAAAACGTGCCATATTGGTGGTTGCAGATATACTGTAAAATAATTGATTGCTGCACAGTTAACCCCTAACAGTATACACAACAATGACCTTCAATCAAAGGTAAATATTGGGACGTTTGGAATTAACAACTTTAAACATGTTTTTCTGTCTTGCATTGTAGATTTGTCTTAATGCAAATGTAGCTTATGCTGGGAATGTTTTTTTTCATTTGCACCAAAGTCTTCTGTCTAATTCCCGTATTTTCATTTATTTCTCACATCTCTCTAAGCAGGCAATATGCTAGTAGCTTGAATTACGTAATCTTTGTGCGACTGTGAGAGGTCCTACTTGTGCTTGCAGTTGTCGCACTTCTGTTTAACGTGTGTTGAATAGGTCAAACGACCTCTTGCTCTGTCAAAGATGTCTCGGTGCCTGAAATTGTTCAAATTCGCTTTGGGTTCTTCTCGAAGGGCCAACTCCAGGCTCCTGTCTTCTGGACGAGGATTGGGTAGTAGGACTGTAGGACCATTCAGTGAAGGTAAGCCGCTCGCTAACGTTAGTTCGCTAGCTAAAGCACTGCAGTTATATGAGCTAACTAACGTTAGCGTGCTCTGCCTGACGTTATATTACACAAGATCACTCACTCCCTGTCATATGCAACATGAAGTTGTCGACGACTGTGGAATGCGGTGTTTATTGACAAATGTGTCTTAACTAGCCATCCAACTATTTTTGTTTGAGCTAGCTAGCATATTTTGATATTTGGCATCTGGTGAATGAATTACATATGTGACCGGACCATTGTATATAAATATGGGGACAGTTGCATGTCTGCCCCGTACCGCAGCACAGACGACCAGTATCTTTACCAAGGATAATCAAATCAAATGTATAAGGATGTATCCTTGACCTAACCTACTTCATTGTAAACTTGCATTCATGTTGCATCAGATAAATCCAAGACAAGGACGTTCTAAAAGTGAACCATGACCACTGACACTCAATGCGTTTGAATATTCAATATGATGATTGCATGACCTCGCACACCACCTATCCCCTCCTGTCAACAGATGCCCATGTCAGGCAGCAGCAGAAACAATGGTCCAGAAGTGGCATGTGGAACCCCAGCCTTGGTCTCACCCAGTGTTCCTACTACAGCACCAAGGAAGCTGAGAGAGTCCCTCAGGATACAGACAAGGATCTAGAAGCTGAGAAAGCTCCTGCGACAGAGAAGGTTGAGGAAGTAGAGAATATTCAAGAGGCAGAGGATAAAGCTCCCGAAGAAGAACCCCTGCACACAATCATCCAAGACACAGAGAATGTCCAAGGTGATATGTTTTCTGACCTCAGACCTGTTAGCTAACATTCTCAGTTTTGTGCTATAACAATTGAAACTTCAACATCACTAGCCAGTGATTGTCATAGTATTATGATTTGGCAACATTAATGGACACTGGATAGTTGTATGTGTAGCTTATGATATACTTTAGTCCACATCCTGTGTCCTTAGCATGCTAAACTAATGAAGTTAACTGTTTTCAATCTGATTTGTCCAGGCACCTTTTCCAAGCATGAGTTCCAGGCTGAGACCAAGAAACTCTTGGACATTGTTGCTAGATCTCTGTACTCTGAGAAGGAGGTGAGGGGTGGTCTGACCAGTCACAGCAACTTGAGAACTGATTTGAATGCATATAAATGACTAACTGATGGACCAGTGATAATGTGCTTGCTGTATCTAGCTAGGTATTTCAGGAACCTTACGCTAAGATATTCTGTGTTTTTAACCTTTTCCATCCTGGCCCATTGCTCAGGTGTTCATCCGTGAGCTGATCTCCAATGGCAGTGACGCCCTGGAGAAGCTGCGCCACAAGCTGATAACGGGAGGGGGAGACACGGCCCCCATGGAGATCCACCTACAGACGGACCAGGCCAAGGGCACCTTCACCATCCAGGTACGCCCAAACCAGGACGAGGGACTAGGGTTGCTGTGGTAACTGCTAACATGCTTTAAAGAGTTTATTTACATTTTTATCCTATTTTTCTTGGAATTATTTTAGTCATGAATCATCGTCAAATGCTAATTTGATTGACTTAAAATGCACATAATCACTGTTAGATGTTTCTGTTCATTTCAAAGTTCTGTATAGCACAGTCTGCCACCTGGTGGATGAAACAGAACTTGCACAGTTATAAAACTTGCTGGCTGTAGTTCTGACAGCTGACTGTAGTTCTGACAGCTGGCTGTAGCTCTGACAGCTGGCTGTAGCTCTGACAGCTGGCTGTAGCTCTGACAGCTGGCTGTAGCTCTGACAGCTGGCTGTAGCTCTGACAGCTGGCTGTAGCTCTGACAGCTGGCTGTAGTTCCAAAGATAAGGAGGAAGATATTACAGAATGGTCCTTTGCTCTTGGTGATGGCTTAACAGCAGCGTATTTATCATAGTATACCTTCCTCTTTTAGGACACAGGAGTTGGGATGAACCAAGAGGAGCTGGTGGCCAACCTGGGGACTATCGCTCGTTCTGGATCCAAGGTAAACCTCGCTCCCTTATCTTTGTTACATCTCTTACATTTCCCCATTATCTGCCTTCCCATTTCATTCATGTTTTAATTCCAATGACTTGAGGAATATTCAAAAAATCAATTATGGGCCTGTGATAATACCAGTATCACAATATTCTTTCCATGGCAAAAATGAAAACATGAAGCAGGCAACTCTTTGGTCCTTTTAAAAACCTGCTGTATGTAAAATATTGTGCCTTAGCTTGTAAAATAATGACATGACTCTGGATGACAGCGTACTGTTTGTTTCCAACAGTAGGGCTGTTTTCATAAAGAAATGAAATTCTATTTGTGGATTGTTTCTTTGCCACGTTACCAATGAGTGGTCACCATCTCTGTAACGATCTCTGGTATCTCTGGTATCGTCCCTCCCCAAATTCATCGTTATCTATTTACCTACCTCATCCCCATACTGTTTATATTTATTTACTTTTCTGCTCTTTTGCACACCAGTATCTACCTGCACATGATCATTTATCACTCCAGTGTTAATCTGCAAAATTGTAATTATTCGCCTACCTCCTCATGCCTTTTGCACACAATGTATATAGACTCTTTTTTTCTTTCTACTGTGTTATTGACTTGTTTATTGTTTACTCCATGTGTAACTCTGTGTTGTATGTGTCAAACTGCTTTGCTTTATCTTGGCCAGGTCGCAGTTGTAAATGAGAACTTGTTCTCAACTAGCCTACCAGGTTAAATAAAGGTGTTCTCAACTAGCCTACCTGGTTAAATAAAGGTGTTCTCAACTAGCCTACCTGGTTAAATAAAGGTGTTCTCAACTAGCCTACCTGGTTAAATAAAGGTGTTCTCAACTGGCCTACCTGGTTAAATAAAGGTGTTCTCAACTGGCCTACCTGGTTAAATAAAGGTGTTCTCAACTAGCCTACCTGGTTAAATAAAGGTGTTCTCAACTAGCCTACCTGGTTAAATAAAGGTGTTCTCAACTGGCCTACCTGGTTAAATAAAGGTGTTCTCAACTGGCCTACCTGGTTAAATAAAGGTGTTCTCAACTGTCCTACCTGGTTAAATAAAGGTGTTCTCAACTGTCCTACCTGGTTAAATAAAGGTGTTCTCAACTGGCCTACCTGGTTAAATAAAGGTGTTCTCAACTAGCCTACCTGGTTAAATAAAGGTGTTCTCAACTGGCCTACCTGGTTAAATAAAGGTGTTCTCAACTGGCCTACCTGGTTAAATAAAGGTGTTCTCAACTAGCCTACCTGGTTAAATAAAGGTGTTCTCAACTAGCCTACCAGGTTAAATAAAGGTGTTCTCAACTAGCCTACCTGGTTAAATAAAGGTGTTCTCAACTAGCCTACCTGGTTAAATAAAGGTGTTCTCAACTAGCCTACCTGGTTAAATAAAGGTGTTCTCAACTGTCCTACCTGGTTAAACAAAGGTGTTCTCAACTAGCCTACCTGGTTAAATAAAGGTGTTCTCAACTGGCCTACCTGGTTAAATAAAGGTGTTCTCAACTAGCCTACCTGGTTAAATAAAGGTGTTCTCAACTAGCCTACCTGGTTAAATAAAGGTGTTCTCAACTAGCCTACCTGGTTAAATAAAGGTGTTCTCAACTAGCCTACCTGGTTAAATAAAGGTGTTCTCAACTGGCCTACCTGGTTAAATAAAGGTGTTCTCAACTAGCCTACCTGGTTAAATAAAGGTGTTCTCAACTAGCCTACCTGGTTAAATAAAGGTGTTCTCAACTAGCCTACCTGGTTAAATAAAGGTGTTCTCAACTAGCCTACCTGGTTAAATAAAGGTGTTCTCAACTAGCCTACCTGGTTAAATAAAGGTGTTCTCAACTGGCATACCTGGTTAAATAAAGGTGTTCTCAACTGGCCTACCTGGTTAAATAAAGGTGTTCTCAACTGTCCTACCTGGTTAAATAAAGGTGTTCTCAACTGGCCTACCTGGTTAAATAAAGGTGTTCTCAACTAGCCTACCTGGTTAAATAAAGGTGTTCTCAACTAGCCTACCTGGTTAAATAAAGGTGTTCTCAACTAGCCTACCTGGTTAAATAAAGGTGTTCTCAACTGGCCTACCTGGTTAAATAAAGGTGTTCTCAACTGGCCTACCTGGTTAAATAAAGGTGAAATAAAAAAATAAAAAATGAATCTACAATCTCATTCAATTACAATGTCAGGGCCTAAGCTTTCTCGTTTCATCAATTTGCTCACATTTGTTGGTGTCTCTTTTCCATTCATTCACATTTTACCCCTGCTTCCTCTTTCTATCCCCCATCCCTTCTTCCTAGGCTTTCCTGGAGTCCCTGCAGAGCCAGGCGGAGGCCAGCAGCTCCATCATTGGTCAGTTTGGTGTGGGCTTCTACTCTGCCTTCATGGTGGCTGACCGTGTGGACGTCTACTCTCAGTCAGCCGAGCCCAGCAGCCCCGGATACAAGTGGTCCTCTGATGGGTAGGAGAGGAGGGAGGGTTGGAGAGGGGAGGAATTTGATCAGTGTGAAAAGAGGAAGGGATGGTAAGAAAGAGGAGGGAGAGAAGGATGGAGAGGTGACAGGTATGTCGATGGATTGTGCGAGAATATGGTGTGATAGCGAGGTATGTCTTAGTAACACATTTTAATATGTTTAATGTAAAAGATATGGACCACAGTGTGTGATCTCTGTGCTCCCCAGGTCTAGAGTGTTTGATGTAAAAGATATGAACCACAGTGTGTGATCTCTGTGCTCCCCAGGTCTGGAGTGTTTGATGTAAAAGATATGGACCACAGTGTGTGATCTCTGTGCTCCCCAGGTCTGGAGTGTTTGAGATAGCTGAGGCAAGTGGGGTCAGACCAGGCACTAAGATAGTGCTGCACCTCAAGGATGACTGCAAGGAGTTCTCTGCTGAGGACAGAGTCAAAGGTATGGACCATACAAGACCCCTTTGATAACTGTACTGTCTTTTGTAGACATTCCACATATATAGTAGACATTCAACATGCATAATCGTTCCTGTAAGATTCATGTCAGGGTCTGTGTCAGGCTGGGAGGCTTGCTGCTTGTCCAGGCAGGACTAACAGATGTCATATGTTGTTGCAGAGGTGGTGACCAAATACAGCAACTTTGTCAGTTTCCCCATCTTCCTGAACGGACGACGACTCAACACTCTCCAGGTGAGCACCTGGCCCACTCTTCTGGTTCTATCAACTTCTTACAGAGTTGAGATGGACCTCAGCGATTGCTTTTCATTGGACCACTGATTGTTATGGCTTAATGTCCTTCATGGGGTTGTTAGTGAGGATTAGTTGAATTGCTGGACTTATCGATGGATTCTAATAGAGGGAATCAACTTATCTGGAAAAGTCAAGAGACAAACTGATTGATACATTAATTGGCCCTGACAACTTATTGGTTCTCAAAACTTGTTGGACTGATTCCCAGTTATTAGTCCTATTTTGTAGTGTAGTGTGTGTCTGCCTGCCTGTCTGTGCAGTGAGTGTGTGTACCTGCCTGCCTGCATGCTCTGTGTGTAACAGTGTATCCATCCGGTATATTAACGTCCCTCCCAGGCCCTGTGGATGATGGAACCCAAGTCCATCAGTGAGTGGCAGCACGAGGAGTTCTACCGTTACGTGGCTCAGTCGTACGACAAGCCCCGCTACACACTGCACTACCGCGCTGACGCCCCCGTCAACATCCGCTCCATCTTCTACGTCCCAGACGTGGTGAGGAGAGGGGGGGGGGGGGGATCTTGGGGGTTGGGAGCAGAGGGCTAGCATGGGTTGGGGATAGAGGGTTAGGGAGCACTTGGGCACCAAGGGTGTGACTGGGGAGAGGAAGGGAGCAAAGATACTTGTTGAGGAAAAGAGAAACTAATAAGTGATGTTAAATGAGATCTTTCTGAGGTCAAGGCTCTGTGACAGTTGTAAATGTGGATGTCCCGGTATGTTCACGACTGCCTGTAATATTACTGTGTGTCAATGTGTGAGCAGAAGCCGTCCATGTTTGATGTGAGCAGAGAGATGGGCTCCAGTGTGGCTCTGTACAGCAGGAAGGTTCTCATCCAGACCAAGGCCACTGAAATCCTGCCCAAGTGGCTACGCTTCCTTAGAGGTCAGTCTTTACTCAGTACCTCCTCAGCTGTGCCCATCTTAATGTCTCCCTTCATCTTTCCCCTCACATCTGCCCTCTGGTGTGTTTCCTTGTCTGGCTCTTTCCGGATCCTTTGTTGATTGTAAATGCTAGTAGTGTTACAGTATAACAGTGTGTATGTATTTGTGTATACAGGTGTGGTGGACAGTGAGGATATTCCATTGAACCTGAGCAGAGAGCTGCTGCAGGAGAGCACCCTCATCAGGTGAGACTGGAGCCCTACAACATCAGCTCTTTCCAGACAATGACACTGCTATGTCAAGTCTGTTGTACACATCACCCCTCTTTTAATAGTGTCTTTCTACTCCTTCTCCCTTACATCCACGGCTCTCTCACTCCCTTTTATTCTCTCATGATCTCCGCTTCTCTCCCTGCCATGCTTTCCATCTCTCTCTCTCTACAGGAAGCTGAGGGACGTTCTACAGCAGCGTATCATCAAGTTCTTGATGGACCAGAGTAAGAAGGAACCTGAGAAATACGCCAAGTTCTTTGAGGACTACGGCCTGTTCATCAGGGAGGGTATCGTCACCACGCAGGAGCAGGACGTCAGGGTGAGACTGGGGGGCTGGGACAGGGGAGAGCAGGACGTCAGGGTGAGGCTGGGGGGCTGGGACAGGGGAGAGCAGGACGTCAGGGTGAGGCTGGGGGGCTGGGACAGGGGAGAGCAGGACGTCAGGGTGAGGCTGGGGGGCTGGGACAGGGGAGAGCAGGACGTCAGGGTGAGGCTGGGGGGCTGGGACAGGGGAGAGCAGGACGAGACTGGGGGGCTGGGACAGGGGAGAGCAGGACGAGGCTGGGGGGCTGGGACAGGGGAGAGCAGGACGTCAGGGTGAGAATGGGGGGCTGGGACAGGGGAGAGCAGGACGTCAGGGTGAGACTGGGACAGGGGAGAGCAGGACGTCAGGGTGAGACTGGGACAGGGAAGAACAGGACGTCAGGGTGAGACTGGGGGGCTGAGATAGGGGAGAGCTGGACGTCAGGGTGAGACTGGGACAGGGGAGAGCAGGACGAGACTGGGGGGCTGGGACAGGGGAGAGCAGGACGTGATTGGGGGGCTGGGACAGGGGAGAGCAGGACGAGACTGGGGGGCTGGGACAGGGGAGAGCAGGACGTCAGGGTGAGACTGGGACAGGGGAGAGCAGGATGTCAGGGTGAGACTGGGACAGGGGAGAGCAGGACGTCAGGGTGAGACTGGGACAGGGGAGAGCAGGACGTCAGGGTGAGACTGGGACAGGGGAGAGCAGGACGTCAGGGTGAGACTGGGACAGGGGAGAGCAGGACGTCAGGGTGAGTCTGGGACAGGGGAGAGCAGGACGTCAGGGTGAGACTGGGACAGGGGAGAGCAGGACGTCAGGGTGAGACTGGGACAGGGGAGAGCTGGGGTGGAGGAATGGAGGTGTGAAGAATAGAAAAAATGGTATGCGTGTAGGTTTTTTGGGGAAGGGAGCAAGAGAATCATGTCCTAGGAATCAGAAATGTGAATTATGTCAGTCATGTCCCACACTCATTATCACTCAGTCCTTTCTGTCTCTCTCGCTGTCTTTGTACAGGAGGACATCGGCAAGCTGTTGAGGTTTGAGTCTTCAGTGCTACCCGCGGGCCAGCAGACCAACCTGAAGGAGTACGGCTCCCGTATGAAGGCCGGGACACGTAACATCTACTACCTGTGTGCCCCAAACCGACACCTGGCTGAACACTCCCCCTACTTTGAGGCCATGAAGCAGAAAGACATGGAGGTGAGTTGTTTTCAGATAGCCTGCTACCAGATCTGTTGGCTGTCTTGCTAACTCCTATGAGCATTGTCATGTCAAACAACGACCACAGATCTGGGACCAGATGGGAATATAAGACAGAAGTGATGGTGGAGGATAATGTCTGTGACTTCATCAGTGGTGGACAGGATTTCATCATTACTCCCTCTAGTTGTTGTCAGTCTGTTTTCTTTGTCTCCTTTTCTTTGTCTCCAGGTGCTGTTCTGCTATGAGCAGTTTGACGAGCTCACCCTCCTGCACCTCAGAGAGTTTGACAAGAAGAAGCTGATCTCTGTGGAAACAGACATTGTGGTGGACCACTACAAGGAGGAGAAGTACCAGGACAGCAAGCCTGGTAAGACCCATCTCTCTCTGACCATGTCACTGAATGCTGCAGGAATTTACATTCGAGGGGAAATCCTTGCTTCCACTTATGTCACATTTTCACCTGATCATGGATATCAATAACCAGGTTTCCTTCCAACCTGTTAATGTGAGTGAAGTTCGTCGGATAAATTTGTCAGTAAACTTTCCAAATGTCGACAAAACAAAATATGATGGACAATGTGGGATATTTTTGTCTCTGTAAAATGAATTATGTGGGAAATGCCGGTGGATACGCTTTTATGTGGAAGTATTGTGTGGTCCTCTCACTAGGACTGGGGAAAGCCCTCAGTTCATTAGGCTTCAGGTGGAAGTATTGTGTGGTCCTCTCACTAGGACTGGGGAAAGCCCTCAGTTCATTAGGCTTCAGGTGGAAGTATTGTGTGGTCCTCTCACTAGGACTGGGGAAAGCCCTCAGTTCATTAGGCTTCAGGTGGAAGTATTGTGTGGTCCTCTCACTAGGACTGGGGAAAGCCCTCAGTTCATTAGGCTTCAGGTGGAGGTTATGAAGAACTTCACTAGGACTGGGGAAAGCATGCAGTTCATTAGGCCTCAGATGGAGGTTATGAAGAACTTCACTAGGACTGGGGAAAGCATGCAGTTCATTAGGCTTCAGATGGAGGTTACGAAGAACTTCACTAGGACTGGGGAAAGCATGCAGTTCATTAGGCTTCAGATGGAGGTTATGAAGAACTTCACTAGGACTGGGGAAAGCATGCAGTTCATTAGGCTTCAGATGGAAGTTATGAAGAACTTCACTAGGACTGGGGAAAGCCCTCAGTTCATTAGGCTTCAGATGGAGGTTATGAAGAACTTCACTAGGACTGGGGAAAGCCCTCAGTTCATTAGGCTTCAGATGGAGGTTATGAAGAACTTCACTAGGACTGGGGAAAGCATGCAGTTCATTAGGCTTCAGATGGAGGTTATGAAGAACTTAGGGTGATGAAAGTGCACAGTGATCTTGATGCTCCTTTCCAATAAATCTCCAGGGTCTGATTCTGGTGACATGTTGTTTGATGCTTGGCTGCCGTTTGACGACAAAAAGTAATTTATCTCTTTTGCCCGTAATAATGTCATGTAGGCTACACCAGCACTGTATCTGCCAGCTGTTGGCTGGAGCGCCCTGCTACACCAGAGTGGACACGCTCTCTATTTAACGTGTTGTGAGAGAACCCTCAGTACTGTTGACAATAGAAACCCATTTAACTTTGTATTTTTTATTCATTAAAAAAATGCAAAAGGTATTTTATGTACATTACGTCATCACACACAGCCTTTTGTCCCTACAAGTGACTGATGAAAACACATCTCTGGTGGGACAACACATCTCTGGTGGGACAACACACATCTCTGGTGGGACAACACACATCTCTGGTGGGGCAACACACATCTCTGGTGGGAAAACACACATCTCTGGTGGGAAAACACACATCTCTGGTGGGAAAACACACATCTCTGGTGGGAAAACACACATCTCTGGTGGGAAAACACACATCTCTGGTGGGAAAACACACATCTCTGGTGGGAAAACACACATCTCTGGTGGGACAACACACATCTCTGGTGGGAAAACACACATCTCTGGTGGGACAACACATATCTCTGGTGGGACAACACACATATCTGGTGGGACAACACACATCTCTGGTGGGACAACACACATCTCTGGTGGGACAACACATCTCTGGTGGGACAACACACATCTCTGGTGGGAAAACACACATCTCTGGTGGGAAAACACACATCTCTGGTGGGACAACACACATCTCTGGTGGGACAACACACATCTCTGGTGGGAAAACACACACCTCTGGTGGGAAAACACACATCTCTGGTGGGAAAACACACATCTCTGGTGGGAAAACACACATCTCTGGTGGGAAAACACACATCTCTGGTGGGAAAACACACATCTCTGGTGGGAAAACACACATCTCTGGTGGGACAACACATCTCTGGTGGGACAACACATCTCTGGTGGGACAACACATCTCTGGTGGGAAAACACACATCTCTGGTGGGAAAACACACATCTCTGGTGGGACAACACATCTCTGGTGGGACAACACACATCTCTGGTGGGACAACACACATCTCTGGTGGGACAACACACATCTCTGGTGGGACAACACACATCTCTGGTGGGACAACACACATCTCTGGTGGGACAACACACATCTCTGGTGGGACAACACACATCTCTGGTGGGAAAATGCGCAGGTTTTTATGCAGATTTTGTCTCCAATTGGATGGAATCCTGGCTAATGGGAGACGAAGTGAAATCTGCCTCTTAGCCTCCAACCACAGAGCTAATCTAGGAGTTAACCTAGCGTCAGACAGCAATATGAAGTACTCTAAAACTAACTCTGTGTTCTCTCCTGTGTCTATAGCTTCTGAGCGTCTGACAGAGGAGCAGGCTGAAGACCTGATCTCCTGGATGAGGAACAATCTGGGAAACAGAGTCACCAACATCAAGGTACTGTTACCATACCATCACTATCTACACTAGTCACCAACGTCAAGGTACTGTTACCCTACCATCACTATCTACACTAGTCACCAACATCAAGGTACTGTTACCATACCATCACTATCTACACTAGTCACCAACATCAAGGTACTGTTACCATACCATCACTATCTACACTAGTCACCAACATCAAGGTACTGTTACCCTACCATCACTATCTACACTAGTCACCAACATCAAGGTACTGTTACCATACCATCACTATCTACACTAGTCACCAACAAGGTACTGTTACCCTACCATCACTATCTACACTAGTCACCAACATCAAGGTACTGTTACCCTACCATCACTATCTACACTAGTCACCAACATCAAGGTACTGTTACCATACCATCACTATCTACACTAGTCACCAACATCAAGGTACTGTTACCCTACCATCACTATCTACACTAGTCACCAACATCAAGGTACTGTTACCCTACCATCACTATCTACACTAGTCACCAACATCAAGGTACTGACTGTTACCCTACCATCACTATCTACACTAGTTCCATTACCCTGATCACTATAACCCAGTGGGGAACGGTCCAGGGCCTCTTCCGTGGTCTTGTGTGACTGATTTGATCCAGCCTATATATACAGTAACTACTGGCTAACTGGACTTTGGTACTGTATGTAAGAATCAGTCCATTTGTAAGGTTTCCTTTGTCTGTGACTGCTCATTCTTCACCTTTGACCCCATGACCTCCAGGTGACCCCTCGTCTGGACACCCACCCAGCCATGATCACGGTGCTGGAGATGGGTGCCGCACGCCACTTCCTGCGTACCCAGCAGATGGCCCGCAGCACAGAGGAGAGGGCCCAGATACTGCAGCCCACCCTGGAGATCAACGCTGGGTACAGGAGGGGGGATGGAGGGGAGAGGGATCTCTAAATCGAGGCGTTTTATGCAAATCCATAAGTTTCAAGTTGTATTTGTCACATGCACAAGTGAAATGCTTAACTTGTCAGCAGTATTCAATGTCAAAATAGTATTGTGTTGATTTGTGCTTGTCTCCTGCTCTCCCTTTCCTCTGTAGTCATGACCTCATCAAGAAGATGCACTCACTGAAGGAGTCCGACTCTGCACTCGCACAACTGCTGCTGGAGCAGGTAGAGTACACTATCCTGGATCACACTATCCTGGATCACACTATCCTGGATCACACTATCCTGGGTCACACTATCCTGGGTCACACTATCCTGGGTCACACTATCCTGGGTCACACTATCCTGGGTCACACTATCCTGGGTCACACTATCCTGGGTCACACTATCCTGGGTCACACGATCCTGGATCACACGATCCTGGATCACACGATCCTGGGTCACACTCCCTACACTTTGGGGTCTGAAGCCATATCAAGCTGGGACCAGGGTTTGGGCCCATTCCATTTACAGTGTAATTTCAGTTTACTTCCTGAATTGTACTGAATTGAAATGGAATTTACCCTCAACACTGGTTGAGACACAAACATTATCAGCACTTTAAAAAACATGGTAGTTAGATTCTCTGGAAATGGGGCTCTTCTGGACATTCATAGTTCTCTGAGCTTAATGGCAATCTGTTTCACTCTTATTTGTGTCAGTTTCATTCTCATACCTGTTGTGTTCGGACTCCTAGATGTCAAACTAAGATGAATCCTTGAGACGGTGGTATTAGACCAGTCTTGCATGTGTCTCTAACCCTTTTGATCCTTGACCTCAAGATCTACGACAACGCCATGATCGCAGCGGGCCTCAACGACGACCCCCGACCCATGATCGCCCGCCTCAACAACCTGCTGACCAGAGCGCTGGAGAAACACTGAGACGTCACGGCCGTCAACTGTAGGCCCTATACACTACAGTCACTGCCTGGTTTAACTCCCCATCTCCCCAACCAACTGTCCTACTGGTCAGGTCACTGTAGGCCCTACATAGACACGTGACCTGGCTCTACATGCTGCAGATACTACCCCCATCAACAACACACGGCTCTGGTGGCCTTTCCACATTCAGGCCTGCCCATCTGTACCCCAGAAAAGTCCCTTCAATACCAACGGACTGTTGGAGGAGAGCAGGGAGGCTTCGGCCTGCTCAGAGACCTGAAAATGGAGTAGACGGACACGACTCAAGCTGTGGATGTGTGTGTTGCTCAGACTCTCCAGCAGTGTTGACTCATGTTGTGTGTGATGACCCAGATATTTATCAGACTGTGTCATGAGCAGAGTGGAAACCCCAGATCTGAAGAATGGGTTAGGGCTTTGTAAAGGACATCTTATTGACATTGGGACTGTTGTAATGATCGTACACATTTCCATGACGTGCAGACTTCCTAGATGACCGTTCAATACAATTGTTACTGTTGGCCCTCTTTTTTCTTCCTATTTTAGTGTTTGTCATCTTGATTCGTGTTCCACATTTTTTTTGTACCATTGCTTTGTTAGGTGATATTTTCCTCCCAGCTATTCCTCAGATATGATGGTTGGCAATCCCAATATTAGAGCCATAGATTCCTGTCCTTCAGACAATAGTATTCAAACTGACTGTAAAGACTTATTTTACATTTAGATGTGTTGCTGGGAGAAATTTGAACGAGAGTGTATATTACCATCTGTGTGGAATTTGACAAATGTCTTAATTCGGTGCTCCGTCCAATATTATTAGTTATCCATCCAATATTATTAGTTATCCATCCAATATTATTAGTTATCCATCCAATATTATTAGTTATCCATCCAATATTATTAGAAATCCATCCCAATTTTTTTTTTGTACCCGTTAACAAAGGCTGACATCGAAGAAAGAGCGCGTCTAATACTCCGATTGTAACGTATGATACTGATGTATTGTGAATAAAACCCATTTACTGAACCCTGTGGATTGACCTCTAGAGACCCGTTTATACCTGGTGCTAACATACAGCGTCCTGTAGTCAGGCACACGGTCTAGCTGGATGTCTCGTGTAAACAGATGTTTTATGCAACCATTTAAGGCTGGGATTCAATCCATTCTGTATTATAGCACACATTTTTCAGGTCATTTCTGATTGAGTCTGCAGCGATGACCGTAAATGCGCTATCTGTGGACGTAGAGGAAAATGCCTTTAAAAGCTGAATTGGTGGCTGTCCAGCCTGCTGCTCTATGGAGTGAATGTATCTAAAAATATCACACTCAAATAAGAGGGACCAGGAAAAAGAAGACATTTTAATACCATGTGTAGATGAGGCAAAGCTTCATCAGATAGTGATGGGATCTACACCCTTGCCGAAGCACTTTCTCAAAAAATTTCCATCCACTTTCTCAAAAAATGCTTCGGCAAGATTAAAACCTGTGACACCTCTTGTTTTTTCACATATTTAAAGGTAGTACACTGAACAACAATATACACATGTAAAGTGTTGGTCCCATGTTTCATGAGCTGAGGTAAAAGAAATCCCAAACATTCTCCATACACACAAAAAGCTTATTTCGTTCAAATTTTGTGCACATTTGTTTACGTCCCTGTTAGTGAGCATTTCTCCTTTGCCAAGATCAGGGCTGCCCAACCCTCTTCCTGGAGATCTACTGTCCTGTGGGTTTTCAGCCCAACCCTCTTCCTGGAGATCTACCGTCCTGTGGGTTTTCAGTCCAACCCTCTTCCTGGAGATCTACCGTCCTGTGGGTTTTCAGTCCAACCCTCTTCCTGGAGATCTACTGTCCTGTGGGTTTTCAGCCCAACCCTCTTCCTGGAGATGTACTGTCCTGTGGGTTTTCAGCCCAACCCTCTTCCTGGAGATCTACAGTCCTGTGGGTTTTCAGTCCAACCCTAGTTTAACACACCTGATTCTACTAATTAGCTGCTCAAAAAGACCTTAACGAGCTGAATCAGATGTGCTAAATTAGGGTTGGACTGAAAACCTCAGGAAGAGGGTTGGGCAGCCCTGGCCTAGATAATCCATCCACCTGACAGGTGTAGCATATCAAGAGGCTGATTAAACAGCATGATCAATACACAGATGCATCTTGTGCTGTGGACACAACACAATTCCACAGATGTCATGTCTCAAGTTGATGTCATGGTGACTGCAGCAATATCCACCGGAGCTGTTGCCAGAGAATGAAATGTTCATTTCTCTACCACAAACTGTCTTCAATGTCATTTTATATATTTTGGCAGTCTGTCTGACCAGCCTCACAACAGCAGACCACGAGTAACCACGCCAGCCCAGGACCTCCACATCTGGCTTCTTCACCTGTGGGATCGTCTGAGGGGGGGGTGGAGGGAAAGAGTGGTGAGGAGTATTTCTGTCTGTAATAAAGCCCTTTTGTGGGGACAGACTCCGTCTGATTGGCTGGGCCTGGCTCCCCAGTGGGTGGGCATATGGCTGCACCACTGCCCAGTTATGTGAAATCCATAGATTAGAGCCTAATGAATTTATTTCTTATATGAACTGTAACTCAGTCAAATCTTTTAAATTGTTGCATGTTGCATTTCTATTTTTGTTCAGTGTAGATTATAAATGTGATTAGTTAAGAATGTTGAGTAAGGTTGGAAAACAAGTCGCTACCAGGATGGTAACCTGGTAACTGGTAACCTTGCGAGTCACAACTTGCATTTAACACCCTCCATCCACATCCAACCTCCCTTCTTAAAAGCATTTATTTTATTTGACCATCTGTAAACTGGTCATGGCTAGAAGGGATCCAGCATTTGTCAGAATGTACTTGTTGTTGCAGGTTTATGAGAATTAGGTTAAGAAAAGTGTTAGGATTAACTCAAATGCAAAAAATAAATACAAAAAAATTACTTTTGACAAAAGCTGGATCCCGTCTAGACATGACCCTGTAAACTCCATCCACTGACATGCCACTCTACACTCTGCCCACTGAGCTTTCATCTAACCAATCAAATTAGTTCTGTCTTTGAGCCTGAGCTTCTCTGAGAACAAAATTGAGGCCAGGGCCACCTTGTTGCCAAATGTTGTCAAACGTTGCAGATAGAAATATCATTAATTGAGCTGATGTGATTCCTTAGTCTACATGTCAGAGGCATGTTTGTCCTACTTAGATAGCCCATTTATATATGAACCCAAAACATTGGGTCCTGCTGAACGTGACCCATGATTCATGTCAACTTTCTATTGTCTAGTGCTGCTCTGTAATGAGCCTGAATCCTGCCCTGAATGAGGAAAACTCCTGAGCACAATTCCAAGACTCTTTCTCAATTATTCTTTCCTCAGTTTTGTGTCCTCTCTCCTCACCTAATTTAACACCCTCTAACCTCCTTCCACCTCCAGCCTCCCTCCCTGACCCTCCATCCACCTCTAGCCTCTCTCCCTGACCCTCCAATCTCCCTCCCTGACCCTCCAATGCTAAAATGTAATTATTTTGCCACTATGGCCTATTTATTGCCTTACCTCCCTACTCTTCTATATTTGCACACACTGTACATAGATTTTTCTATTGTGTTATTGACTGTACGTTTGTTTATGTGTAACTCTGTGTTGTTGTTTGTGTCGCACTGCTTTGCTTTATCTTGGTCAGGTCGCAGTTGTAAATGAGAACTTGTTCTCAACTGGCCTACCTGGTTAAATAAAGGTGTTCTCAACTGGCCTACCTGGTTAAATAAAGGTGTTCTCAACTGGCCTACCTGGTTAAATAAAGGTGTTCTCAACTGGCCTACCTGGTTAAATAAAGGTGTTCTCAACTGGCCTACCTGGTTAAATAAAGGTGTTCTCAACTGGCCTACCTGGTTAAATAAAGGTGAACAAATTAATAATAATACATAAAAAAATCTCTCTCCCTGACCCTCCATCCACCTCCAACCTCCCTGACCCTCCATCCACCTCCAACCTCCCTGACCCTCCATCCACCTCCAACCTCCCTGACCCTCCATCCACCTCCAACCTCCCTGACCCTCCATCCACCTCCAACCTCCCTGACCCTCCATCCACCTCCAACCTCCCTGACCCTCCAACCTCCCTGACCCTCCATCCACCTCCAACCTCCCTGACCCTCCATCCACCTCCAACCTCCCTGACCCTCCATCCACCTCCAACCTCCCTGACCCTCCATCCACCTCCAACCTCCCTGACCCTCCATCCACCTCCAACCTCCCTGACCCTCCATCCACCTCCAACCTCCCTGACCCTCCATCCACCTCCAACCTCCCTGACCCTCCATCCACCTCCAACCTCCCTGACCCTCCATCCACCTCCAACCTCCCTGACCCTCCATCCACCTCCAACCTCCCTGACCCTCCATCCACCTCCAACCTCCCTGACCCTCCATCCACCTCCAACCTCCCTGACCCTCCATCCACCTCCAACCTCCCTGACCCTCCATCCACCTCCAACCTCCCTGACCCTCCATCCACCTCCAACCTCCCTGACCCTCCATCCACCTCCAACCTCCCTGACCCTCCATCCACCTCCAACCTCCCTGACCCTCCATCCACCTCCAACCTCCCTGACCCTCCATCCACCTCCAACCTCCCTGACCCTCCATCCACCTCCAACCTCCCTGACCCTCCATCCACCTCCAACCTCCCTGAACCTCCATCCACCTCCAACCTCCCTGACCCTCCATCCACCTCCAACCTCCCTGACCCTCCATCCACCTCCAACCTCCCTGACCCTCCATCCACCTCCAACCTCCCTGACCCTCCATCCACCTCCAACCTCCCTGCCAGCCTTTATTGTATTTAACTCTCACCTGTAAACTCCACTGACTGACCTGTCACTAAGCTCTTCCCACTAAGCTTTCATCCAACCAATCAATCAGTTCCCGACTACCTCTGGAGGTGATACTATGAACACAGCATGACTACCTCCGGAGGAGGAAGGAGGTCAGGAAGATCTGATCACAATCCCTTCTTTTTAAATTGTCTATACCTGTCTAGAAATGTGGCCTAAATCAGAATATGGCCAAGATCAGGACGCATGTTAGCAGCCGGTATAAACAGGGATCCGTTCTCTCCACGGGCTCCCAAGTGGCACAGCGGTCCAAGGCGCTGCGTCTCAGTGCAAGAGACGTCACTACAGACCCTTGTTCAATTCCAGGCTGTATCACAACCGGTTGTGATTGGGAGTCCCATAGGGCGGTGCACAATTTGCCCAGCGTCCTCCGGGTTAGGGTTTGGCCAGTGTCATTGTAAATAAGACTTTGTTCTTAACTGACTTGCCTAGTTAAATAAAGATAAAATAATGTAGCCAAGCAGTGAACCACTGCTGTTTGACATCAGTGACCCCCTGTGTAGAGCTATGGCATTGCAAGCCACATCCAAACTCCAAATTAGTGAAGAATAAATCTCACCACGGCACGTCTTGAAAACACATCTTTACTGTGTTTTTAAAGTAGTACAGACATTTTGACATCTTAGCCCACAGTGTTGGGCTTGAGAGATGGAGAATAACCAAAAATTCAAGACTTGTATCTTCCGGGTAGCTGCCCAAGTGGACAGTGTTGGTTGGTTGGTTGTACTGTTTCTGTTAAAAAGGTAAAAGAGTTCAGGTGAGGGGGTTGCCATGGTTATGTCATCGCCAGCGTCCCAGCGCTGCTCTCGAGTAATGCCCATCGCCATCCCATATTTCCACACCTCTAGAGAAGACCCACACCTGTTACCAGGTGCACTAGGCTCCAACCCGGTTGAACCCCCCTCTCACCCCGACCTCCAGGCCCCTCCATAAGGCCCTCTTCCCTGGCCGATGGGGCCCCAGATGGAGAAGCCCATCAGGACAGGTTGTCAATGTTGGCCAGGAAGCGCTGGGCCCACCACTCATCCAGATCGATGGGAACAAAGTCTGGGGACGGGGAAAATAAGAGAGTTAGAGGAGGCCTCAAACATTGGGTTATGGTGTGGCAGCATTAACAAGTGGACCTCAACTTTTTGTAGGGTGATGATGTGAATAAAGGTTAGAAGCACATTATTGGAACTGGTCAAACATAGATGGTGACTATATTTTAAACTAAAGTAAGAATTCAGTGGTGAAATGACTTTAAAAGGTCCAATGCAGCTGTTTTTATCTCAATATTAAATCATTTCTGGGTAATAATTAAGTACTTTACTGTGATTGTTTCCAATTAGAATGGTCGAAGAGAAACAAAAATAGATTCTTAGCAAAGAGCAATTTCACAAGCAAGAATTTTACTAGGACTGTCTGGGAGATGTCTGAGTAGGGAATGGAAAACTGAAAACGAGCTGTTATT
This sequence comes from Oncorhynchus clarkii lewisi, assembly GCF_045791955.1. NCBI lineage: Eukaryota > Metazoa > Chordata > Actinopteri > Salmoniformes > Salmonidae > Oncorhynchus > Oncorhynchus clarkii. The sequence goes on from NW_027260879.1 coordinate 87,083, forward strand.
GGCAGAGGTGTGGAACTCTCTTATTGGTCTATTAACTCATTTACCACCTGGTGATGTCATCAGGCAGGCCAAAACAAGCAGTCTTTTCTCATCATTTTCACAATTTCAACTGCACTGGGCCTTTAAGACCACGAACAGTGAAAACTCAGAGGTCATATCAGAACTTTCCCAATGTTTCCCAATAGGACATTCCCAGTCAATGAACTCCAATATGACTTTCCCAATATCACTTTCCAATGTCCCCCAATATAACTTCTGAATGTTCCCAAATAGGACTTTCCCAAAATGCCTCTTCACATTGCTAAGAATGAAGACATGATGACTGACACAACCCTACATCACACTGGTTTATGTGGTGGCAGTGCTGTGACAGCCCTAACGCACACACAGATGTGACCTTCTGTCCAGGTGACCAAAAGAAGGTGCATCTTTCCATTGGGTGTGAAAAGCATGGGGGGTACGGGCAGAGGAAGTGGTTTAGTGTCAAGGAAATGTACTGAGGGGGAGAGAATGGAGAACAGATTACAGTGAATGAGTGTTTAAGGGATGAGACTGAAGGAGGAAGGTAGACTCAGGTCAGGACTCACTCTTCAAGGCTGGGTTGGGGTTGGTGTCTGAATACTGCACTGGTCCCTGAGCACTGGCACTTCCTGTCTCATCACTGGCTCCTCCCTCCTCCGCCAGCTGCACTACCTCCTGCCAGGCTGCAACAGCAACACACAGACACAACCTGGATACATGCAGCCTTCAGTAGAAATGAATGTAGGTTCCTTGGGTTTTCTTAGAAATCTATAGATTGTTCTTAGACATGCTTTAGTTTAATATTGCGAATACTACCAGGAGAAACAAAGAAGAAAACAATATCAAAATACTACCAGGAAAAACAGAGAAGAAGAAAACAATATCAAAATACTACCAGGAGAAACAAAGAAGAAGAAAACAATATCAAAATACTACCAGGAGAAACAAAGAAGAAGAAAACAATATCAAAATACTACCAGGAGAAACAAAGAAGAAGAAAACAATATCAAAATACTACCAGGAGAAACAAAGAAGAAGAAAACAATATCAAAATACTACCAGGAGAAACAAAGAAGAAGAAAACAATATCAAAATACTACCAGGAGAAACAAAGAAGAAGAAAACAATATCAAAATACTACCAGGAGAAACAAAGAAGAAGAAAACAATATCAAAATACTACCAGGAGAAACAAAGAAGAAGAAAACAATATCAAAATACTACCAGGAGAAACAAAGAAGAAGAAAACAATATCAAAATACTACCAGGAGAAACAGAGAAGAAGAAAACAATATCAAAATACTACCAGGAGAAACAAAGAAGAAGAAAACAATATCAAAATACTACCAGGAGAAACAAAGAAGAAGAAAACAATATCAAAATACTACCAGGAGAAACAAATAATAAGAAAACAATATGAAAGCAGACAGTCATATAGTTGAAATTGGTAAACATAAAATAGGGGGAAACTCACCCTAAGAGTCAAAACATTTTGCAGCTTAAAAGGTGTAAAAAGGAAATAACCTTTGAACAAAAGTAGTCCTGCCACATCACACCCACAGTGTAAGGTCCAGTAGGGTGAATTTTACAAAGCATGTCGCGTTTGAAACTACATTTAAATAATGCACTCTGTCATGTGGATTTATGAGAGTTCAGTCCACTGGCACTAATGACCAATATTATCTCACTAGTCTAAATGTTTCAAGTACTAATGTAAAAAATCACAAGTCAAAATGAACCCCTATTGGGGAATGAATGACTGCATAAATGAATGAATGATGAAGGCAAGTTTGAATTACTATCATTTTAATTAAACATGCTCATAGTGAAGGCAAGATGGAGCTACCATGTTAATGATCCAATCCTTTCACATCTATGATATAGGCACTTTTCACCATATGGACCTTCACATGACTTACAAGTGTTGAACCAACGTGTTGTTTTATAATGTTACAAGTAACTGGGTGTAACTTAAAATGTGTATTTACTGGTTAATGATCCTATAAAACTTGTTGCAATCCTCCTTTCTAGAACCTCTCTGTAGAAAGCCTAGTAAGAGCAGGGCCTACTTTTTGTCCTTGTCCACTCTGACCAAGGTTATGTAGTTAATGTGCTGCCATTGCAAACGTTCAGTAGGAACGACCTAGTGTGTCACATGGGCAAGGGAGGAATGACTTAACAAGTTACACATGCTGTTTGGCTGGGTAGGTTAGGGTTAATGTTGAAATACAGTCATTGAGCTTACTGTGTAGAGCTCCACTTAGACACAAAGAAATACCTGTGTCTTCATTCAATTACACTGCAGATTCATGCAGTGATTATCAACACATATTTCTAGAAGCCATTGTGTACTACCTTCATCGGAGGCAGAGTAGATAATTTACAGACAGACAGACAAACAGATGGACAGACGAACGGACGGCTGGCTGGCAGAGGGCTTCAATTTGGGTGTGAGGGTAGTGGAATTCCAGCCAGCTGTGCCTGCTATCACTGGTATCAGTGTCAGTGCAGCTGTGATGCTGAGCCTGGGAGGGGAGACTGACTCCTTGTCCAACCCTGACCCTCACCCTGCCTGTAGATGGGTGGGAATACACTGGGAGGGAGTGGTAGAGGAGAGGTCCTACTGTCACCTCTAAAGGGACACTAGACAGAAAGGAGATGATTTGGACACTACTCAGACTGTAGATGAGGTGAATAATAATAGTATGGTAATATTATGTTTACCATGGCCCACATTCATGTTGACTGAGAACATGGCTGACCATGTTGAAAGAGAAACACACATTCTTTGTAAAGTGAGTTGAGAGATCAGATCCCAGAGGCCCATTGTCCATAGACGTCCTCAGTCACAACCATATTAAATGTACTCGTGGGTGTACGGTCAAAGTCATATTGCCAAGGTTTGAGGGGCTTGGTCCATTCTATAAATTGTATTTCTATGGTCTGTAACTCCTTTACCTTCATAGATAAACTTGACATTCTCCTGGTGTGCAGAAGTGAAGCCCTCCTTGGGCTGGGGGTCCACCTGTAGAAGAGCTGCTGGGGTGTTGTGGTACTTCTTCCCATTCAGGCGGTTAAACACTATCTTGGGTGCAGGAGAGCTGCACAACAAAAAAAGATGGACTTAAACATTAAATACTTGTTGATTTATTTTAAGTCTACACACAATATACCTATAGACCTGTAGTAAATATGACATGATGAAATTTTCTCCAAATAGAGTTTCTTAGGCATGTTTGCTACTGTAGTTAAGGCGTCATAAATTACTCTGACTCTGCTCTCTCTCAATCATTCATTCACGACAAATGAATGAAAATGTATGCTTCACTCAGAGCAAGGACTAGCTAGATAGGAAGTCATCCACCTGAACCACATCGTTACCATACCTTCGAACACAGTACGGTTTCTATGGTGATAACGAAAGCCCACATGATAAGAATGCAGTATTTTTATTTTATTTAGTTGACCTTTATTTAACAGTATGGAGGATGCCATGATGGATATGTCGCAGATTGTGCTTCTCTCTACTCTACTCGATCAGGACCAAATTAGTGAAATATTGCTAAAGATATGATAAACGCCTTATTGTTGATGTTTATTTGAAACGGGTTATCTTGAAACTTAGTAAACATATGTGAGTAGACAGCAGAGAGCAGCTACCAAGCTAGCATGTTGCTCAGTAGCATGTTGCTCAGCTAGCATACACGTGTTGGGACTAGACAGTGACAACAAACGCTCGTCAGTGACCTTGCTTCCCACACACAAGGTCGTTTCACGCCCCTGTTCAATGACATAAAAGCAGGTGGCTGTGGTTTGGAAATGACCCACAACAGTGTGCCTTGTGATAGAATGTACCCCATGGATATTAGTTTTTATAGCTAGCTTGCTACTATTACGTGCCAATACAGGCGCTCGCGCTACAACAATGTTGTAAGTGCATTTCTGTGTGCATTTCTGAAACTTTAATGTTTCACGGGCTGCAGGTGAAGCTATGCCAAACATCATTACATTACAATAATAACAGTGACACTGCCATTATATGCTAATAACACTGTTAAACCTATGTACAATGCAATAATAGTACTTACTCTGGTATAGACCAAGGCGTTTGTTTGTGCTTGAAGTCATTTATTTTGTCAATCTGCTGCGTTTGACCTCATATTAAAAAAGGGAATAGATATCAACATTGCATTGAAAAGGAAAGCGATATAAACATGTTAAGTTAACTACTGAAAACACAATGTATGTTACTGCCTCTGAATGAAGGCCATTTAATGGATTGGCATCAACATTGGCACATGCGCAAATATACACCCGTGCCACACTGTAAATGTTAACATGTAACAAGGCATGTATCTAACCTCATAATTACAATGTATCATCACTTTGATGACAGTGTGAGCGAGATGTCACTGACATGTTGTTACAAAAGTGTCCGAATCGGTCTCCTAGAATCCCCCACACTCACCTGTTCGTCGCTGTGTAACAAGTTTGCTGGGACCTCTTGTAATTGTGTACATCATGTGCTAGCAAAATCCTAGTCAACTTCAGTATGGCACTTTGGAGTGTCCTATAGACTTCCCAGGCCGGTTATGTCAGAGGCAAATTGGGTATAGGCACAGTTTATAATTTATAAAATCTTTACAATACTTCCTCTCGTGTAATTTATCGACGCTTCCACGATTCAAAAAACAGGTCCGTGTTTTTCCTGTTACATTGGGCAAATTCCGTTTCAAGATTATCTCTGCATTTCAACTACTAGAATCTTCTGCGCTTCGAACGACTGGTGGAAACTTTTGGGATAATCTACCGCGCAACAACATAACCATGAATCAAGCTCCTCTTTTTCGGTATTTAATCATTCTAGTTGAAAACGTATCTCAAAACAAACCATTATAGATTGCTACGTTCTCCTGAGGCCCTGTGGCACGAGCTGATCGCCTTGCATCCAAGTGTGTGAAGAAGTCGGTAACTTTGGTCCTTGGGGCTGTCCGAGTCGGTACAATGTCAGATCTGATGAAACATGAGCTGTCATTGAGCTGCAAAGACACTCAACCAACGCGCATACATTTTGACATCGCAACACGCCTCCCTCCGTCTTTTTAAAGCGACAGTGACCAACTGGCAGAGGACAGGTCTGAAGATAGGGGTACAGCGTTGCCGCTGTCATCAACGTTGCTTTCAGATATGAACAAAACAAGAATAAGGTCCCCCCCCATCATGTTTACACAGTGACCATACAATACAATCACATATCCACTAGAATACTCACTATTCAGCACCAATCTGCATGTAGGGGATATTTATTTTTCCAATATTTACAGTGGGCCTGCAGTAGTCACAATAAATAACATGGTTTCATAAAGGATACATTGTACATCATGTTTTCATTGAGAAATCAAAGATACATGTCAACAAAGAGAGTTATATTTTGTACCATTGATATATCAGTGTCATATTGTTAATACAATATTAATGAATGTAGCATAATCTCTTACAGATTTGTATTAAGATGAACAATTCGACATGGCATATTAGCAAATTGTCTGCATTTAGTGGTGTGATGATTGGTCCAAGAGAGTTCTGAGATTATGGTGGTATTGTTGGTGTAGTATAGTTGCCAAATTAGGGTTGACATTGTATGATCTTGTATGAGTGTTTGCAGTAAAAACTATTCTGGTTAAAAGGGGCAACCTGAACTAGAAAATGATCTGCTATGCAGCTATATTGGATGTGTACTGTCCTGTACATTCATACTCCATATTCCCTATGATAGTGAGGTCTGAGTCCTTGTACAACTACACGTTGTTAGGTAGTAGTCTAGAACTGTGTGTGTGTTGTGTGTCAGTCAGTAGTGAGGCTCACAGTCTTCCCTCAGGCTGTCAGTGATGTAGCTGATCTTCAGGACATCTTGGTAGTACTGTTTATCCACGGCCGTGTTGATGGTCCAGCCCACCACCTCCACCCCTCGCTCTGCCCAGTACTGGACATAGTCTCTGTAGAGAGGGATAGATGAGGGGAGTGGAGACCTGTTGGGTCAGTGGTCAGGGTATCATGTTTGTTTTAATACTTCAACAAACATCAATATATTATATGAATACAGACAGTATATGTTATCTGACAATAGGATACAACTGTCTCAATTTTGAACTTCCTCTGATATTAACACACAATGATGTGTGATTCAATCCATGGTCATGTTCATTAGGGCTACACTGTATGTAGCGAAACGTTTTGCAATTGAAAACAACAATGAGAGTTTCCTATTGAAAAAGTCCAGGTAGTGTCCCCAGTGTCAGAGTGTTTTATTCAATTTTCTCCCTAATGAACACAACCCGTGTAACAAACTCAGTAGGTCGAGTCACTGCTGTTAGTATTACTCACAGGGAGATGAAGTCCTTCTGCATGAGGATGGCTGAGACGCCACACAGGTTCCACAACAGGTGATGGTGGGCCCAGTCCAGCAGCACATCCAGAACTCCCAGCCAGTAGTTTGTCCACGCTGACAGGGAACGGGGTGTTCCATCGCCATAGCGACTGAGGCTCCAGGGCCGGTGGGTCAGGGCCGTGACCACCCCAGGGTCCGCCTGACGCATCTGGAGGAGTTGACCGATGAGGAAGTCAGAGGTGGTGTTATGGTTATGAGGACAGATAACAGTCTTGTTATAACACATCCATACAGTGTGTAACAAGCCTAGCCTGGACCCACACCTGTCGGACAATGGCTGTTTACAGGCCAAACATGACAATGACCATAGGAGTTGGCAAAACAGTACAAACAGACCTGGGACCAGACTGGTGCTAAACTGCACGCTATAAGAAAAACACCACTATAATGGAACAGAAGATGACTAAATGTGCACATAGATGTCTCAATTCATATTTACAGTTTAATTTGACGTTTTTGTGCATATATTTGGGCTATGTTGTGTGTTACTGAGTTGAAAGGTTGTTTTCGAACAAACATAAATGTCAAATGACCAGAGATGTTACAAAGTTTACCTTGTAGATAACTTTAGGTTGAAAGGAGCAGACAATGCTAGAGTTGTAGAGGACAGGGTGTTTGTGATACATCTCCCCTAGGGCTGCAGCTGCCTGGTGGAGAGGAGGGAACATATACAGTGGGGCAAAAAAGTATTTAGTCAGCCACCAATTGTGCAAGTTCTCCCACTTAAAAAGATGAGAGAGGCCTGTAATTTCCATCATAGATACAACGTCCACTATGACAGACAAAATGAGATTTTTTTTCTCCAGAAAATCACATTGTTGAATTTTTAATGAATTTATTTGCACATTTTGGTGGAAAATAAGTATTTGGTCAATAACAAAAGTTTATCTCAATACTTTGTTATACACCCTTTGTTGGCAATGACAGAGGTCAAACGTTTTCTGTAAGTCTTCACAAGGTTTTCACACACTGTTGCTGGTATTTTGGCCCATTCCTCCATGCAGATCTCCTCTAGAGCAGTGATGTTTTGGGGCTGTTGCTGGGCAACACGGACTTTCAACTCCCTCCAAAGATTTTCTATGGGGTTGAGATCTGGATACTGGCTAGGCCACTCCGGGACCTTGAAATGCTTCTTACGAAGCCACTCCTTCGTTGCCCGGGCGGTGTGTTTGGGATCATTGTCATGCTGAAAGACCCAGCCACGTTTCATCTTCAATGCCCTTGCTGATGGAAGGAGGTTTTCACTCAAAATCTCACGATACATGGCCCCATTCATTCTTTCCTTTACACGGATCAGTCGTCCTGGTCCCTTTGCAGAAAAACAGCCCCAAAGCATGATGTTTCCACCCCCATGCGTCACAGTAGGTATGGTGTTCTTTGGATGCAACTCAGCATTCTTTGTCCTCCAAACACGTCGAGTTGAGTTTTTACCAAAAAGTTCCATTTTGGTTTCATCTGACCATATGACATTCTCCAATTTTATTCTGGAATCTCAAAATGCTCTCTAGCAAACTTCAGACGGGCCTGGACATGTACTGGCTTAAGCAGGGGGACACGTCTGGCACTGCAGGATTTGAGTCCCTGGCGGCGTAGTGTGTTACTGATGGTAGGCTTTGTTACTTTGGTCCCAGCTCTCTGCAGGTCATGCACTAGGTCCCCTCGTGTGGTTCTGGGATTTTTGCTCACCGTTCTTGTGATCATTTTGACCCCACGGGGTGAGATCTTGCATGGAGCCCCAGATCGAGGGAGATTATCAGTGGTCTTGTATGTCTTCCATTTCCTAATAATTGCCCCCACAGTTGATTTCTTCAAACCAAGCTGCTTACCTATTGCAGATTCAGTCTTCCCAGCCTGGTGCAGGTCTACAATTTTGTTTCTGGTGTCCTTTGACAGCTCTTTGGTCTTGGCCATAGTGGAGTTTGGAGTGTGACTGTTTGAGGTTGTGGACAGGTGTCTTTTATACTGATAACAAGTTCAAACAGGTGCCATTAATACAGGTAACGAGTGGAGGACAGAGGAGCCTCTTAAAGAAGAAGTTACAGGTCTGTGAGAGCCAGAAATCTTGCTTGTTTGTAGGTGACCAAATACTTATTTTCCACCATAATTTGCAAATAAATTCATTAAAAATCCTACAATGTCATTTTCTGGATTTTATTTCTCATTTTGTCTGTCATAGTTGAAGTGTACCTATGATGAAAATTACAGGCCTCTCTCATATTTTTAAGTGGGAGAACTTGCACAATTGGTGGCTGACTAAATACTTTTTTGCCCCACTGTACAGTACTGCCTGGTGGAGAGGAGGGAACATGTACAGTACTGCCTGGTGGAGAGAATGGAACATGTACAGTACTGCCTGGTGGAGAGGAGGGAACATGTACAGTACTGCCTGGTGGAGAGGAGGGAACATGTACAGTACTTACTGTCAAACTACATGCAGTGTAACACAAATACATGTGGGCGGCAGGTGGCTTAGTAACCAAAAGGTCACTGGTTTGAATTCCCGAGTCGACAAGGTGACAAATCTGCCGATGTACCATTGAGCAAGGCACTTAGCCCTAATTTGTTCCAGGAACGCCGTACCACTATGGCTGACCCTGTAAAATAACACATTTCCCTGCGCTTATCCTTTGTGACAACATGATATATCAGGACTACTCAACTACTATTTGAGAAGATCCAGTCACACAAATGTCCCCTGTGGAAAAGGTCCAGATTGATGTTGTCTTTATTGGACCCAACCCCCCCCACCTCGCGACCTCAACGTTTCATACCCCTCTGTGGCAGAGGTCCGGATTGATATGGTCTTTATTGGACCCAACCCCCCCCGACCTCAACGTTTCACACCCCTCTTGTTAGCGAAATGAAAATATTGCAGTTTTAAAGCACATTTTCTGCACTTCTACACATTTTTCGATGTCACCTGAGTGAGTCAACAAAAATCTAAATGTGGGCCCCTGGAAGTAAAGGCTCCTGGGCACAATCTGGCCATGATAACTACAAGATCAAGATAGCCTAACTTACCTACCTAGCTAATGTGGGCTTGTTGATCAACTGGACATTTCTGAAAGGTTCTAAATAGCTCTCTCAGATCTGTCAGTGAAGGACATAACAAGAGGAAAACTAGCCATGCACCACGTTTCTAAATGGCACCTTGTGTGTTCTAATATTATAATATAATCTAACTTTCAACTGAAAGCCAGAGTGTGTTGACCCCATTGTGTGTTCAGATCTGGACCACGTCCGCCTGTTGAGTATGGCTGTGATATATGATGATCTTATGGTCAGCAAGTGGCATCTTATTTAAGGCCCAATGGAGTGAAAATTCAGTTTTTTCCTGTGTTTTATCATATTGTTCAACATCTGATGGAACTAACACTGTAAAAGTGTAATCAAATGTGATCAGAGTTTTTTCCTGATAGTTGCTGGTTGAAAATACAATCTACACAAGACCTTCTAATCAGCAGGTTTGCATGGGCGGGAGTTTCGCCTTTCCATGGTGACGACATCATGCGGTACTGGACTAAAAAAGATCAATGGAGAATCTCTATTCAAAATCATTTTTATTCCAGGATTAGGCTTAATCTGTATCCGGGAAACTGCTCCAAGACTATTTAATTGTATTTTTGACTGCTTTGGTCCTCCATATATAATGAGGTCTGTAGGGGACTTTGGCAAATGTAACGCTTACAAAACTGTCAATATGGGGAAGGTGGAAGTATAGTGAGTCACATTGTAAGGGGGGTTGAATTCCTCTCAGACCTACTGTCTGGGGCAGCTGTGAGATTCTTTATAACCAATCTCTATAGTAGGGATTCCTATGTTACTACCTTAAACAGCTGGGTTTTTAACCGGCCTTAATCTCCCTATACACTCAGTTTACTACCATTTGACCTTACAGTGATGTGGTTGTCATTCAAAGTGCTGCTGGAGTGTGTATATGGGCGTTTCCCCAACCCTGGTCCCTCAGTACCCCCAACAATACACCTTCCCCTTGTATCCCTGGACAAACACACCTCATTCAACTCATTGAGGGCTTGATGATTAGTTGACAAGTTGAATCAGATGTGCTTGTCCAGGCTTACAATAAACATGTATACTGTTGGGGGTACTGGAGGACCAGGGTTGGGAAAACCTGGTGTGTACTGTAGTGAAGCCCTAAGTCCTAAAGCTTTATAACAAGGCTTCTACCTGCCTAGAGAGGCCCTGTCCAGAAACAACCCCTATAGCCTACCCACTAGACACCTGGAAAGAACTGAGGAGTGGAAGTGTAAGCAATATGCTACACAATCAGAAGACAAGATGGAGACATCACCATATTGCTTAAACCTTTATCCAATCCCCTCAGATCTCCAGTTGTATCTAGGAAGTAGGGGCTGTTCCAAGACAGGGACAATACCTTATCAGGTTGATCTTTGACATCAAAGAAGATGGTCAGCTGGTGGTTGATGCATTCCTCCACTGCCTCCTGAAGCGTTGGCACCCTCTCCCCCTTGAACTTCTCCCTGGAGACACACAAAGGCCAGCGGGGACACACAAACGTTTGTACTGCTGCTATATTTGAGACACCACCAATAGGTCTATATCTGGCCTTGTACCATTCTATATCAATAGGTCTATATCTGGCCTCGTACCATTCTATATCAATAGGTCTATATCTGGCCCTGTACCATTCTATATCAATAGGTCTATATCTGGCCCTGTACCATTCTATATCAATAGGTCTATATCTGGCCTCGTACCATTATTTATCAATAGGTCTATATCTGGCCTCATACCATTCTATATCAATAGGTCTATATCTGGCCACGTACCATTCTATATCAATAGGTCTATATCTGGCCTCGTACCATTCTATATAAATAGGTCTATATCTGGCCTCGTACCATTCTATATCAATAGGTCTATATCTGGCCTCGTACCATTCTATATCAATAGGTCTATATCTGGCCTCGTACCATTCTATATCAATAGGTTTATATCTGGCCTCATACCATTCTATATCAATAGGTCTATATCTGGCCTCGTACCATTCACAGTTTACACTCCCCATTAGTGTATTTTCAGTCATCCTGACTCTGTCCTGCTTGAAGTCCAACTGAACTCACCGATCACACATGGGGCCATGTTTACTAAGCGTTTGCACCAGGTACCGACCCTATCAGTGTTTCTTGGCAGAAGCACTAACTTCTGTTCTTTTTAGATCTGCTAACACTGAAGGCGTAACATTCAGGTCAGGGTCATGTTCATTAGGGTATACAACTGAAAATGTTTTGCAACAGCAAACAAAAACAAGCATTTGTTATTGATCCCTCCCTGTTTCAGTCCATTTCCTGCCTAATGAATATGACCCAGGAGTTCAATGCTTTTGGACCAGGCCCTAACCTCCCCTCCCCTGCCAAGCCCACCCGAGCCTGTGTTTGCCCGTGGCGTCCAGCGTCCTGAGCTCTGCCAGACGCAGCGCGCCCACCGCTCCCGTCCCGTTGGTGGTGCGGTCCACCGTCTCATCGTGCATCAGCACTGCCTCTCCATCTGCAGTGAAGCCCAAGTCCAGCTCCACCCCTGTGGCTCCATTCCTGCTGGCCTAGAGGACAGGAAAGGAGGATGAAGCAGGGGGAGGAGGAAGGGATGAAGAGGTGTGTGGAGAAAGACGGGAGAGATATAGATCTGAAATGGATAGATAGAGTAGGGGAGACGGAGCAGCAGGCTATTAAACCAACTGGGATTGTACTGATCTAGTAGGCCTAGATATTAGCCAAAATATGTTTCAAATTAAAGAGTAGATACAAAAATAATGTTCCAGACACTCTAAACTATAACTAACCATGGCAAAATAAGTTAACAGGCTCTCCCTCTGCATGGATTTTGGGCAACATTTAGAGAACCCCCTGATAATATGAAACAATGTCTCAGTACAGACAAGGGACGTCATATGCCTTTCATCGGCCTCTGCTCACTTCACCTGCTGCCCCTAAATCACATCATTATAGCCTAGGAAGCCTACTCATCATTTTATTTGCAGCTACAGCATTAAGTAGCTCAGACAGGGTAGATAACTGATACTTTGTCCTTGATTCACCTCTCGGATCGCTGCAATGGTGTTCTCCGGAGCATCGTGTCCCCCTGCCCGGTGCGCAACCACGGGGACGCCGGCGCTCGCAAGGCCAGTGGGCCGCAGCACCTGACTTGCCTGGTCAGCTGGCACTTGTGGGAACCGGAACATCACGATAAAGACGTAAATGGATGCGGTGACGGCCGATGCTCCAATCGCGCTCCTGGTCCCGAATAGAACCAGCAGAAATACCGCTGAGAAATAAACTTCGTCTCCAATTTGTAACATCGTTTAGAAGCGTTGATTAAAATGTCTCCAATGATAAAATCAATACACTGTCACTGTTCTCAATCCTCATTTATTTGATCGATCTACTTGATCACCGAATGATAGTTCCTTGCTGGTGTGAGATTCCAAGTTGAGACCGAGATGCATGCGCTTAGGTAACTACCAGACACAGCAAAAAAAACTAAGAGTTCAATTACGCATAATTCCAGACACAGCCGACTCACTGCTCCAGCTTCACAAAATAAAAACACACCATATTATATTGCGATGGGATGTTGCAGAATCCGAGATTTGAAAGGAGAGAGAATCAGTCGGTTTCTAGTTCATAGTACACACCGATCTAGAGGTCGTTGCTATGGAGCAGAGACGAGAGAGAGGTACCACGCTCACACTGTACTCGAGATAGCTGCAGTCTGAGCCATAGAAATACAATAGAATAGAATGACAGAAATATATGATATTTCTATGGCTAGAGCCATAGTGGAGAGTTTCTGACTGTGGCTATGCACTCATCTATAGATACTGAACATTACACACCACCCTGTTCACATAAATGGTTCACTCCTACAGATGAGTCATGTGGCCGTGGTATATAAACAGTGGCGACCAGTTTATTCAGGGTAGGTGACATTTTTAGCACACCCCCCCCCCTAAAAAATACATATATATTTCTAAATAAATACAGTTTTGCATGTTATTTTAGCGTTAATACTTGTCACATATCAGTTTTCAAACAATGTAAAATATATATATATATATCATTCAGTTAATAAAGCCGCATACACACATGGTCTCTTTTTTGTTTTGTTGTGTAAGGCAGCTCCAAATTGCAGGTTTCAGCCTAGCTCAGTGCTTTCTGTGGCGGTGAGGTGAGCCAGCAGAAAATAGGAGCATTGCGCTGTGATTGGCTCAGTGTTCTGTCACTCATGAAGTATAACATCCTTAGGAAGGGTAGACATCCAACATTTCAGCCCTTTGGGTCCTGCCATATAGTTGTATTACAAGTGCCCTTCAAAGAAGGCTCAAGGTCATTGGACACAGATACAATTATTTAAAATGATGTCTTATGTACAGTAGCTTTGATTGGACTGATCATGTCAACATCATACTTTCAAAGTCTTAGCTAGCAGTCAACATCATCATGAATCAAGTCGACAATCTACTGGCAAATCCTTTTTAATCCTTGTCATATGAAGGGAAATTATAGATAAAACGTATCGGTGTTCATCGGCCATAAAGATTACACAACAAATTGGAAATCCCAAATTCAACAATGACTCGTTTGGAAGGAATCAGTGGCTAACTGCAAGCACTGCAAAGAAACCACGAACGTTAGCCAGCTATTCAATGGAGTGGTCAATGGAGTTCCCACCATAAATCCAGAGAATGCCAGACTTTGATGACAAAATGTGCCCACAAAGGGCCGCTGCGCCACCTTCACAAGATGAGTCCAAACATGTCTTGTATGTTGCTGCATTAATGATGTAATATGCAAGGGAAATAGTATTACTTTCTCAGCTACAGTATACATACATGCATGTTGTGTAGTAAGCTGTTAGTAGCCCGTGTGCCTCACCCTAATAATTGTCTATTTTCACCAAAGCGGTTTTGTAAACACATCGTTTGTGGCCGCACATGCAAATTCAGCACACACAACATTCTATAATAGAAGTGTGTTATTTGACGTGTCAAATTAAAAGCTAATTTAACATGTCAAATAGTGTTATATGATGTGTTTTTTTACACGCAAATAACCAAGCGGCATTCAATTTGCCTCACCCTAATAATTTTGTCTATTTTCACCTCTTATTTTCGCCTACAGTTCTAACCTGGTGATGCACATGCAGCCTATAGTTTTTAGAAAAATGTAATCATTGAATATTGTAAGAGCTTTCATTGTAGGTTTATATGCCCCCTTTATTTATCCTACGGTTCTTACTTGTTGTACAGGGAGAACACTGTGAGAACAGTCCATGTTCTGAATTCTGTCACTACATTTCAAATGTGCTGAACAAATAGTTATATTGACTACGTCCGTCGTTGCTCATTAATGTCTTAATCTAAATTATGGATTGCCTCTTATCTGCTTGTCGTCCCCTTATGCCATAGTTTGAATATCTCAATTGTCATTAGAAACCCCATTTGTTTAAGCAAGTCAGCCATATCAGTTATGTATTTAAAAAAATAAATTAAAGGCAGTAAATGAGGCTGAATGAGCTGTTTCGCTGCCAGACAAGGATCTGCTGAAAGCCAGGTGTAGCAGTGTTAAGGTGTTGGGACTCTGCTGTTGGGACAGCTTTATGTAGGCCCTAACAGTTTGTTGGCACCGTGTGTCACCGTTATAGTGTAATTCATGTATTGTTTAGTGTTGTATGTGTAGTGGCTTTGCTGGCAGGCATCACACTTTCTTTTTTTTTGCCCCACCAAGATTTACCTGCTAAAACTGCCACTGTATATAAAGCAGGCAGACAGGCATTGAGGCATTCAGTTACTGTTTGATTGAACTTTAGAATGGGCAAAACAAGTGACTGAGCGTGGTTTGTTCGGTGCCAGGCACGCCAATTCCAGCATCTCAGAAACGTTGGGCCTCCTGCGATTTTCACGCATGACAGTCTAGGGTTTACCGGAGAATGGTGTGAAAAAACTAAAATACATCTAGTCAGCAGCAGTCCTGAAGGAAAAAACAGCTTGTTTTTGAGAGTTCGAAGGAGAATGTCAAGAATCGCTCAAGCTAACAGGCGGGCCACAACAGGCAAATAATGGCGCAGTACAACAGTTGTGTGCAGAACGGCATCTCAGAACGCACAACTCGTCAGTCCTTGTCACGGATGGGCTATTACAGCAGACAACCACACCGGGTTCCACTCCTATCAGCTAAAAACATGAAGAAACGGCTCCAGTGGGCACGCAATCACCAACACTGGACAATTGAGGAGTGGAAAAACATTGCCTGGCCGACAAACCCCGGTTACTGTTGCATCATGCTGACGACAGAGTCAGGATTTGGCGTAAGCAGCATGAGTCCATGGCGGTACAGGCTGGTGGCAGTGGTGTAATGGTGTGGGGAATGTTTTCCTGGCACATGTTAGGTACCTTGATACCAATTGAGCAATGTTTCCATTCCCCAAAGAATTCCTGCTGTTCTGTAAGCAAAGGGGTGTCTGACCCGGTACTAGATGGATGTACCTAATAAACTGGCCACTGAGTATATGTCACAGATAAAAGGTTTTTAGAACCCTGCATGACAACGTGAAAGCCCTCCCCTGTATGCCATTTGGAACACTAGTGTGACCACACATTGCAAACCAAACCACAGTGCACTTAGTGAAAGTGTATTATATTTATCAAAGATAAACAGTCAATTCAGTCTAGAAATCAAGGCACAACAGAATGAAATATCAACAATCAACATTGAGAAACCAATTAAAAAGCATAGTAACGAACAAACACAACCACAGAGTACAACCATGTGTTCTGGGGTAGATTTGAAAAAGGGTAACAGTTTTGAGCTCTAAGAGAACCTAAGCAGTTGGACAATACTCTTGTTGTACAGGGTAACACAAATAGATACCTGCCTTAGAGCTGTTAGATACATAGATACAATGTGTCAAGTCATGTCTCGGGATGCCCATATCGTTGCATCACTCTCTTAGTGACAGCTGTGTGTGTGTGTGTGTGTGTGTGTGTGTGTGTGTGTGTATATACTGTGTGTGTGTGTGTGAGAGAGAGAGTCCATGCCGGACATGACCATTTGTGAGAGTTGCAGTTCCAGGTTTACTTTTCTTGGTATGCCATAGAAATATAATCTATATGATGTCTAGATTACATACAGATATAGGATCTTCATTTGACCAGTATTGTCACATCAGTAGATCTTTCCAGTACTATGCATCTCTACACCGTATCCTTGCGTAGAGAGTGGATGTGCTGGAGCAGTTGGTCACAGTAGACAGGGGTGCGCTGTTTGTCCCTCACGGCTTCCACTTCCTGCTTAAGGAGGGCTGGGTGGACGCCACTGCCGGTCTTCAGGACCTCTGGACACACAGACAGACATGAGACAGTCAGGGGTTAAGTGGAAATGGACACACAAATAAGTGACAGTAGATTATCTCTCTCACACACACACACACACACACACACACACACACACACACACACACACACACACACACACACACACACACACACACACACACACACACACACACACACACACACACACACACACACACACACACACACACACACACACACACACACACACACACACACAAACACAAACGTCGACTACCTTGAGGAACTCCACACAAATGAATTCAACACAATAACAAAGTCAAGATATTGGGGTGGATTATTGTCACTAGCTGCAATCATTCATTGGAAATTAATAATTAGATTAAATGTAATTGTATTTATGAGGACTGACAGTGAAGAAACCACCAGAGAATATGTGCAACTATACATTGATTTTAATAGTAATTTTTGGCAGCATTTCTGTACTTGTTACTTTTGTACACAATTTCGTTCTCAGTCTGAGTGATTGACAAGGGAGATGTCCAATGGAGCAGAGTTATCCCAATCAATATTACCACCGGGGTTTTGTCAGTGAAGTCACATCCAGTGAAACAGAAGATAAGACCTGTTCTCCACATTGAAACATGAGACCTTGCCCTCCTCATAATCAACAAACACCCTCACCTTCTTGGGCTTCTCTCTCGGGTGGAGGCAGATCGAAGGTGATGTACCTTCGTACCATTACCTGGTACCCAATGTAATGCAGACCCAAAACCCATTATCCAGTTCAGTAACAACATATTGTTCCTGTTGATGGACTGCCTGGCCAATCCCATCCACCCAAATTGTTGCAACCCCTATTACTAGCCTATTCAACCTCTCTTTCGTATCGCCTGAGATCCCCAAAGATTGGAAAGCTGCCGCGGTCATCCCCCTCTTCAAAGCGGGTGAGACTCTAGACCCAAACTGTTATAGGCCTATATCCATCCTGCCCTGCCTTTCTAAAATCCACGAAAGCCAAGTTAACAAACAGATCAGCGACCATTTCGAATCCCTATGCAATCTGGTTTCCGAGTTGGTCACGGGTGCACCTCAGCCACGCTCAAGGTCCTAAACGATATCATAACCGCCATCGATAAAAGACAGTACTGTGCAGCCGTCTTCATCGTCCTGGCCAAGGCTTTCGACTCTGTCAATCACCGTATTCTTATCACACAGTATATGAGTCCATTCCATATGTTAATGAAGTTACTTCCCTCAGGTCATCGGCCACCATTATCTTTCAGTTCAGGCTTCCTGCTTGTTCATGCCCAATAACACGTGTATCCGCTCTTGATTAGATTACAATGGTGTCAGGACCCTCTCGTGTCCAAAAATTAATATATGTCTATCTTAAAATTAATATATATGTCTATCTTACTTATGCACTTTAAGGCACATAGCCATTACACTTATGTCTGTTTAATCTTTGGTTTCCTGTCCACTTTCTGTTTGTGGTCTAATGTACACCTTTGCTCTACAGTATTATGTTTGTTCCTATATGTACCGTTTGCTCCCACATTTCTCAAATGACTGCCTCGCCTGGTTCACTGACTACTTGTCAGATAGAGTTCAGTGTGTCTAATCGGAGGGCCTGTTGTCCGGATCTCTGGCAGTCTCTATGGTGGTTCCACAGGGTTAATTTCTCGGGCCGACTCTTTTCTCTGTATATATGAATGAAGTCGCTCTTGCTGCTGGTGATTCTCTGATCCACCTCTACACAGACGACACCATTCTGTATACTTCTGGCCCCTTCTTTGGACACTGTGGTAACAAACCTCCAAACGAGCTTCAACGCCATACAACCCTCCTTCCGTGGCCTCCAACTGCTTTAAATACAAGTAAAACTAAATGCATGCTCTTCAACCGATCGCTGCCCGCACCCTCCCGTCCGACTAGCATCACTACTCTGGATGGTTCTGACTTACAATATGTGGACAACTACAAATACCTAGGTGTCTGGTTAGACTGTAAACTCTCCTTCCAGACTCACATCAAGCATCTCCAATCCAAAATTAAATCTAAAATCAGCTGCCTATTTCTACAAAGCCTCCTTCACTCATGTCGCCAAACTCACCCTTGTAAAACTGACTATCCTACCGATCCTTGACTTCGGCGATGTAATTTACAAAATAGCCTCCAACACTCTACTCAGCAAACTGGATGTAGTCGATCACAGTGCCATTCATTTTATCACCAAAGCCCCATATACTACCCACCACTGCGACCTGTATGCTCTCGCTGGCTGGCACTCACTACATATTTGTTGCCAAACCCACTGGCTCCAGTTCATCTATAAGTCTTTGCTAGGTAAAGCCTTATCTCAGCTCACTGGTCACCATAGAAACACCCACCCGTAGCACATGCTCCAGCAGGTATATTTCACTGATCCTCCCCAAAGCCAACACTTCCTTTGGCCGCCTTTCCTTCCAGTTCTCTGCTGCCAATGACTGGAACGAATTGCAAAAATCACTGAAGCTGGAACAATGGCTGTAACTTTAAGCAGCAGCTCACAGATCACTGCACCTGTACACAGCCAATCTGTAAATAGCACAACTGACTACCTCATCCCCATATTATTACTTGCTCTTTTGCACCCCAGTATTTCTACTTGCACATCGTCATCTGCACATCCATCACTCCAGTATTAATGCTAAATTGTAATTATTTCCCCTCTATGGCCTATTTATTGCCTTACCCCCCTACTCTTCTATATTTGCACACACTGTACATAGATTTTTCTATTGTGTTATTGACTGTACGTTTGTTTATGTGTAACTCTGTGTTGATGTTTGTGTCGCACTGCTTTGCTTTATCTTGGCCAGGTCTCAGTTGTAAATGAGAACTTGTTCTCAACTGGCCTACCTGGTTAAATAAAGGTGAAATAAAGAGTGAATAGTCCCTACAAAAAGAGCACTTCACGTTCACCACCAGATGGGGGTGTTGCACCACAGTGACATCCACTCCAACAGGACAGATACCACTGGTATTAGATGGTAATAAAGATGCTATGGAATTACTTGAAGTAGAGCCAACAGTAAGTGTTGAGGAAACCGCATGGCGTAACTGAAGCTGTACAGTGTTGATACTCCTGTCAGTTGGGATGAGTTAGTTCACGTCAAGTCATCATTCGATACACCTCGGAATCCGCTTTGTTCCTCAAGTGGTGACCAAGGGGGATTTTTGCGACTTGTGTGTATAAATAGTGTTTTTTTCTTTCTCTGAGCTCTTTTGAACAAAGGAGAACAATGATGACTTGTGATGAGAGGGGATCCGGTGATTCCCCTGAACGTGTGCCAACCACGGGGTGTGTGTGTGTGTGTGTGTGTGTGTGTGTGTGTGTGTGTGTGTGTGTGTGGAGCAGCAGCCGCGCTGCCAGGGCTGTGGGATTATGGGAGGAAGGAATTATGGGAACAGGGAAAGAGGGGGAGAGCGGGAGGAGTGGCAGTACTGTCCATCATACTGTCAGAGGAGCAGCAGACATCAAGCTCTTGGGAGATGACTTTGAAATTCAAGAACCATATAAGAATGGGATCAAGAATAAAAGAATAGAAGCAGGAAAGAAAGGAAGAAAGAGAGACGGAAGGAGGAAAAAAGCTTCAAACACAGACATGAGACAAAGAATGTCTCCAGATTTGTGGGGAGGATTGTGGTTATGGGTACGGGGGTACGACACAGCTATCAGTCAGCACTGGGTGAGCTCATCCACACACACGTTTACAGCAGAGCAGCGCACATGTGCATGCATATCACACACACAGAGGCACCGCTAACCTCCCTTCCTACTGGCTGTATCAATCGACCAGGGTTGGGGTCAATTCCATTTCATTTTTTTCTGAGGGACACTGCAATTGGAATTTAAACTCACCCCTTGAACTGACTGAATTGACCCCAAAACCTGTTATCAACCCCAACCCTCTACACCCAATCCCTGTACCCTCACACCCAGGATAGGCAGCCCTTAGCGGGATAATGTGAGCCTCCAGTCCCCCCTCTACCCAGGAGAACAACCCCCTAATCACAACCACATGGAGACCCCTCTCCCTCATCTTTCCACACAGCCACTCCATGTTATCCCCCTCTCTTTCATCTCTCTCATCCCTCTTTCACCCCTTTCCTCCCTGTCTCTTCCCCCTCTCATGCCTGGTGTTTTCCGACAGGGTTTGACGGTTCTGTGGTTTCATGGCTATTTGTGTGTGTGTACATGTGTGCATGAGTCTCTGTCTTTGTGTGTGTGTGTGTGTGTGTGTGTGTGTGTGTGTGTGTGTGTGTGCGTGCGAGCAATGTGCATACGTGTGTGTGTTATTTATTGGCAGAAGGTCTGAGTGTGTTTCCTGTAGTGTGGATGTGGGGCCTTAGCGGAGAACACTGCTGGAGTTTCACTCTGCTTCTCATGGAGGCTCCTCCTTGATTATCTGTGACAAACGCCTGATGATTCAACCATATTCTCCTATCTTCATATGGAGGGAAAAGAACATCAATGGGACTGTATCCCAAATGGCACCCTATTCCCTTTATAGTGCACTACTTTTTTTGACCAGGGCCAAGTAGTTGACTATGTAGGGAATAGGATGCTGTTTGTGACAACGTCGGACAGAGCTGATGCAACAACAGCCACCGTACTGTGGATTCCACTCCGTTTGAAACCTTTATCAGAGTTAATATGATGTGTTCTGGCTGTGTGTCGGGGTATCAGATCAGTAACCTTGACCACAGGATGTTCAGTGGTTGGGATGTAAATCATGTTTATGAACAGGACCTTCGCTTATATACTCACTGTCATCCAGAAGGGAAGTTGTGTAGCTTTTCAGGGGTGATGACGGAGCGTCAATCACACACACTCCTCTCCCTCTGGATCCACTCCCAGCCCCGTGATGGACGAGGGGAGTGGTGGTGTGTGTGTGTGTGTGGAGTGGGGGGCTTCGCATGGGTCAGCGTGAAAGATGAATGGAGTGGAAAAGGTGGATAGATAGCCTTTGATACGACGGAAAAGGGGGATCTGATATCCTAGCAATGTGGTTATGTGTATGGGGCTGTTAGACGTAGGGATCAACTCTTTAAACTCTGACTGAGACAGGACAGAGCCTGTGAAACATGAGCACTACTGCTACCCACCTGATCAACATCAAGCCATATTCACTTACTTCATGTTCACTAGCTATCATCACCACCATCATGGTATCTGTGTTCTTTATCAACATCTCATGTCTTCCAATCTCATCTGTTTCTCCTCCATACCATCTTTTCCATCATGGCCCCTCTTCCTGGTCTAAGGGTTGTCATGGCCCCTCTTCCTGGTCTAAGGGATGTTATGACCCCTCTTCCTGGTCTAAGGGTTGTCATGGCCCCTCATGGCCCCTCTTCCTGGTCTAAGGGTTGTCATGGCCCCTCTTCCTGGTCTAAGGGTTGTCATGGCCCCTCTTCCTGGTCTAAGGGTTGTCATGGCCCCTCTTCCTGGTCTAAGGATTGTCATGGCCCCTCTTCCTGGTCTAAGGGTTGTCATGGCCCCTCTTCCTGGTCTAAGGGTTGTCATGACCTCTCTTCCTGGTCTAAGGGTTGTCATGACCTCTCTTCCTGGTCTAAGGGTTGATTTAGGATTAGACCAATGTGGTATTGTGAGTCTCACCAAGCACAGTGTCCTGCACGCGGCTGTCTGGGTCATCCAGGTGCAGCAGCAGCTGCTGGAACAGGACCTCCAGGTGTTGACTGTAGAGCTGGGAGTTGTAGTCTTTCCCCAGTGAGGCAAGCCATAGGCCCAGAGCCCTGAGGGCCACGCCCCTCACCTCCTCACTGCTGTCATCCAGACGCTTCAGCACCTCTGAGGACACACACACACACACACACACACACACACACACACACACACACATTTATGAAAGAACCCAGAGACACGCAAAGATAGGAGACACACAGACACAAACAGAGAGCAGGATGGGAACAAATTAGAATGACTAAATTAGAATGTCTAAATCTATTTCTATAGGATCATAAACAATCATGGATGCATTGTAGAAAAAAGGTGTGTGTCAGTGACAGAGGGAATGAGAGAGGATTGAGAGAGGAACAAAGAGAGAAGGAGAGAGAATGAAAGAAAGAGAGTGAATGAAAGATAGAGCAAACTCCTCTCTTGCCCACAGTATGCCTAACAAAGACAGGATACACAGAGGGAGACACCAGTATAGTACCAGGGTAGATGTTGTTCAGGGCATCTGGGCGGAGACTGGGTCCTATCAGTTTGAGCAGGGTGGACAGAGAGCGACAGGCCAGTAGTCTGGACAGCTGAGAGTCTTCCTCTAGAGCAGACAACACCTGGGGGCTCAGCCTCTCCTCTACGGCCAGTAACTACAGACACAGAGATAAAAACAGAACATTTGGTTGTGCATCAGCATTTTCTCTCTTTATGTCAGTCACTCAACTATCCATGTCAGCAACCAAGTTTTAATTGGTAGTTAGTTTAGCTAGCTATTTACACTTCTGGTAAACATGGTCGTATCCTGACCGGGCACACGGGGAACATGCCCATGGGCCCTGAGCTCCAGGGGGCCCCCAATGATTTTGTTAGCCTATCTGAGTGAGAATGACTATCATGTTAACATGGCATCATTCATTTCAACATGTGTAGAACTGCAGGAAATGTGCTTTAAAACTGTAAAAATCTCTCCACCCCAAATGGGTAGGAAATTAGCTGAAAAACTGCACATTTCTCTCTGTAGAATTGCATAAAATATATGTTATAAAATTGCAGTTCTCTCTGCCCCATGGCAACATGTAGAATTGCAGTTCTCTCTGCCCCATGGCAACATGTAGAATTGCAGTTCTCTCTGCCCCATGGCAACATGTAGAATTGCAGTTCTCTCTGCCCCATGGCAACATGTAGAATTGCAGTTCTCTCTGCCCCATGGCAACATGTAGAATTGCAGTTCTCTCTGCCCCATGGCAACATGTAGAATTGCAGTTCTCTCTGCCCCATGGCAACATGTAGAATTGCAGTTCTCTCTGCCCCATGGCAACATGTCTTGCCAACCAAATCTTGCTTAGGGCCCGCAATAGGCTAGAGATGGCCCTGAAGTAAGCCGCTACTTTATTCCCAGGCTTTGAACCTTGCGGCTTACACAATGACGCAGCCAATTTCTGGATTTTTCCCGCTTTCACAAGATTCATGCCGCCAAAAAAACTGAGCACCGTCACATAATGTGACGTAAATCGAGCGCGCTCAAACTTCCCATCATTCTGATTACGGTAGTCATTTTGTCACCCTCATCATGGCAAAGACACGGAGAAATGCATATGATGCAGCTTTCAAGTTGAAGGCGATCGATCTGGCTGTTGGAAAAGGAAATAGAGCTACTGACAGTGTGGAGCATTGTCAAACAATCCACTATCATCAACGGGTTTGGAAAGGCTGGACTGCTGCGTGTTGAAGAGGGCAGCGATCCAACATCGGATGAAGCAATTCTGAGGCTATTCAACTCTGACACCGAAGGAGATGACTTCAGTGGTTTCAGTGCACAGGAGGAGGAAGATAGTGACCAATTACTTTCTTGGTAGGCTACTGTTTACTGCTATTTTTACATTTTTTGTTACAAGCCGTGTTTAGTTAAAGCCTATTTATTTTTGTTACAAGCCGTGTTTAGTTAAAGCCTATTTATTTTTGTTACAAGCCGTGTTTAGTTTAAAGGCTGTGTAAAGTTCATTTGTTTCAATGTACCGGTAGGCACCTTCAGTGGGTGCGGTTTATATTCAGGTGCGCTTAATAGTCCAGAAATTACGGTACACAACTACTACTGTGCAAATAGTGTGTGGGCACTTGGCAGCGAAAGAGCAGGAAAGCTGAACTTTTCATACATGTTATGTTCACAGGTAGCCAGTGAATCACTCTAGTACACACAGTAATCCAAAGCACAGGTCTGACACTGGAGACCCTGTTATATAACCAATTGACTTCCCAAACACTTTAAACAGAGGAGGAACTGGACAGAGATGGCTGTTGCCCATCATCCCTGGTGACTATGAGGCAGGCTGTGAGTGTGGGAGTGATGGGGAAAGCACAGCAGGACAGAGCTGCAGCAGACTGACACTGGACCAGGTAGACAACAACAGAACACAACCATCCCTGAGCTGGTCTAAGATCACATGAGTGAGGGTCAAAGAGAAAGAGAGAGAGAGAGAGAGAGAGAGGGCTTGGCATTAAAGTGATCTAACATGACATCAGTGTCTATCTGATGGGGCGGTGTGTAAATGGAGCAGCTAATTGTTTTTACAGGAAGGAGTGAAGGACTGGAACAATGCTCCCCAGACAAAGCCCGGTTTGATTTGCCTGTGGAAAGGAACACACCCACACACAGCCAGTGTTCTCCAAACTGTTTTCACCGTTGTTAAACACCATTTTAAAAGTGGTGCAACGCAAAGTGGTGTTTGAGCCGGTCGAGAGGGTGTGAATATGTCTGAGTGGGCAGACAGTCCCAAGGACAAACAGACGGTCGAGAGGGTGTGAATATGTCTGAGTGTGTGAGTGGGCAGACAGTCCCAAGGACAAACACAGACGGTCGAGAGGGTGTGAATATGTCTGACTGGACAGACAGTCCCAAGGACAAACAGACGGTCGAGAGGGTGTGAATATGTCTGAGTGGGCAGACAGTCCCAAGGACAAACAGACGGTCGA
Source organism: Oncorhynchus clarkii lewisi (assembly GCF_045791955.1). NCBI lineage: Eukaryota > Metazoa > Chordata > Actinopteri > Salmoniformes > Salmonidae > Oncorhynchus > Oncorhynchus clarkii. Next base: position 112,603 of record NW_027260879.1, read on the forward strand.
GAGGGTGTGAATATGTCTGAGTGGGCAGACAGTCCCAAGGACAAACAGACGGTCGAGAGGGTGTGAATATGTCTGAGTGGGCAGACAGTCCCAAGGACAAACACAGACGGTCCCTTGAATATAGTCTTGGACAGACAGTCCCAAGGACAAACAGACGGAGAGAGAGAGTTAAGAGAGAGAGAGAGAGAGAGAGAGAGAGAGAGAGAGAGAGAGAGAGAGAGAGAGAGAGAGAGAGAGAGAGAGAGAGAGAGAGAGAGAGAGAGAGAGAGAGAGAGAGAGAGAGAGAGAGAGAGAGAATGGTTTAAACTAGGTGAACTCTCCCGATGGTTTAAACTAGGTGAACTCTCCTGATGGTTTAAACTAGGTGAACTCTCCCGATGGTTTAAACTAGGTGAACTCTCCCGATGGTTTAAACTAGGTGAACTCTCCCGATGGTTTAAACTAGGTGAACTCTCCCGATGGTTTAAACTAGGTGAACTCTCCCAATGGTTTAAACTAGGTGAACTTACGACAGAGCCTGGGCGCGAACCCAGAGTCTCTGATGGCACAGCTGGCGCTGCACCCTTAACCACCGGGAGGCCCTTTGGCTGGGCCACTTAAGGACATTCAGAGATTTGTCCCGAAGCCACTCCTGCATTGTCTTGGCTGTGTGCTTTGGGTCGTTGTCCTGTTGGAAGGTGAACCTTCGCCCAAGTCTGAGCTCTCTGGAGCAGGTTTCATTCAAGGATCTCTCTGTATAATGCTCCGTTCATCTTTCCCTCGTTCCTGACTAGTCTCCCAGTCCCTGCCACTGAAAAACAACCCCACAGCATGATGCTGCCACTATGCTTCACTGTAGGCATGGTGCCAGGTTTCCTCCAGACATGATGCTGCCACTATGCTTCACTGTAGGCATGGTGCCAGGTTTCCTCCAGGCATGACGCTTGGCATTCAGGCCAAAGAGTTCAATCTTGATTTCATCAGACCAGAGAATCTTGTTTCTCATGGTCTGAGAGTCTATAGGTGCCTTTTGGCAAACTCCAAGCGGGCTGTCATGTGCTTTTTACTGAGGAGTGTCTTCCGTCTGTCCACTCTACCATAAAGGCCTGATTGGTTGAGCGCTGCAGAGATGGGAGAACCTTCCAGAATGACAACCATCTCCACAGAGGAACACTAGAGCTAGAGTGACCATCAGGTTCTTGGTCACGTCCCTGACCAAGGTCCTTCTTCCCTGATAGATCAGTTTGGCCAGGCGGCCAGCTCTAGGAAGAGTCTTGGTGGTTCCAAACTTCTTCGATTTAAGAATGATGGAGACCACTGATTTTAATGAAAAATATATTTTTTATATATATAATTATTAGTATGGTTTGATTAAATTCAAAGCTCCCTACCATCACATCTAAACCAATATGACATGGATGTTGATGAAACTTTGCAAATCAACTTGATTGGAGGCCTCTGGTCATGAGTCGTCATGCCATTACTGAGAACCGGAGTTTTAACAGGGTCATTAACATTAGGGGAAAAAAGGACTATTTCTTTCCTTGACCTAGCTCACTATCTAGGCATCGAATAAGAACGAGCCTACAGCATCCATAAACTGACCATCAGACTTGCCACCTTTCAGACTGAATAAGGTTGTATGAGCAACAGTTTTGATTACATTTATAATTTAAGAACCAATGATGTGCTACCTTGTTGTAGCATTTCTGACAATGCTAACATATTTTTTAGCCAAAGTTCAGAGTTTATACACCAGGCTAGTAAGATGGTGCTGACAGATATGGCAGCTCTGCTTCTACGTGTGTGTTCACTTGTGAAGGTACCTGTGTGTGTGTTTACCTGGCTGGGCGGGATGGCTCCCCCTTGCAGCAGGGCTAGCAGACAGCAGAGAGCTGAGGTACGGATAGCTGCAGCAGTACGACCTGCCTTCCACACCAGGTTAGGTAGCAGCAACTCCAACAGAAACACATCCAGGTGCTCACAGAACCTCCTAGAGAGAGAGAGAGAGAGTTCAACCACCTAAAAGGAAGTGATTCCCAAACCTTCCATAACAAAGCCATCACCCACAGAGAAATGAACCTGGAGAAGAGTCCCCTAAGCAAGCTGGTCCTGGGGCTCTGTTCACAAACACAAACACACTCCACAGAGCCCCAGGACAGCAACACAATTAGACGCAACCAAATCATGAGAAAACAAAAAGATAATTACTTGACACATTGGAAAGAATTAACAAAAAAACTGAGTATACAAGAATGCTATTTGGCCCTAAACAGAGAGTACACAGTGGCAGAATACCTGACCACTGTGACTGACCCAAACTTAAGGAAAGCTTTGACTATGTACAAACTCAGTGAGCATAGCCTTGCTATTAAGAAAGCCTGTCTTCTCTTGAGAGCCATGTCAGCCTATGTGCACACTGCCCACAAAGTGAGCTGGAAACTGAGCTGCACTTCCTAACCTCCTGCCCAATGTATGACCATATTAGAGACACATATTTCCCTCAGATTACACATATCCACAAAGAATTCGAAAAACAAACCCAATTTTGATAAACTCCCATATCTATTGGTTGAAATACCAGCATGTGCCATCACAGCAGCAAGATTTGTGACCTGTTTCCATAAGAAAAGGGAAAATAAATCAACATAAATATGGGTTGTATTTACAATGGTGTTTGTTCTTCACTGGTGAAGAGGCACCATTTTAAATACAACCTATATTTATGTTGATTTATTTTCCCTTTTGTACTTGAACTATTTTCACATCATTACAACACTGTATATAGACATAATATGACATTTGAAATGTGAGAGATGGGAAGAGAGAGGCGTGGGGGAGGGGAAGAGAGAGAGAGAGACAGAAATGGAGAGGGAGAGAGAGAGAGCGAGAGAGCGAGAGAAGAGAGAGAATTAATGAAGTCGGTCAGTTATTCCAATGGACTGATTCCTACATTAGTACACGTCTTGGATAGAAGTAGATGTTCTGAAGCCGTCTCTCCTCCCCAGTCCCCACTCAACAAAGTACTTCTCCAATGATTCACTAAGAAATACCCCAAAAAATCTGCTCTCTAGTACCGGGCTATTCAACTCTGACCCTACGAGGTCCAGAGCCTGCTGGTTCTCTGTTCTACCTCATCATTATTTACACTCACCTGGTGTCCCAGGTCTAAATCTGTCCCTGGTTAGAGGGGAACAATGAAAACACAGTGGAACTGGCATCCAGGTCTAAATCTGTCCCTGGTTAGAGGGGAACAATGAAAACACAGTGGAACTGGCATCCAGGTCTAAATCGGTCCCTGGTTAGAGGGGAACAATGAAAACACAGTGGAACTGGCATCCAGGTCTAAATCTGTCCCTGGTTAGAGGGGAACAATGAAAACACAGTGGAACTGGCATCCAGGTCTAAATCGGTCCCTGGTTAGAGGGGAACAATGAAGACACAGTGGAACTGGCATCCAGGTCTAAATCTGTCCCTGGTTAGAGGGGAACAATGAAAACACAGTGGAACTGGCATCCAGGTCTAAATCTGTCCCTGGTTAGAGGGGAACAATGAAAACACAGTGGAACTGGCATCCAGGTCTAAATTCTGTCCCTGGTTAGAGGGGAACAATGAAGACACAGTGGAACTGGCATCCAGGTCTAAATCTGTCCCTGGTTAGAGGGGAACAATGAAAACACACAGTGGAACTGGCATTTAGGCCCAGAGATGAGTTTGAAGGCTCTAGTAGAGTGACACTCTAGTTCCCACATTCCCAAGAAATTCTCTAACGATAAGGACAAATACATTATTTTCTTCGGAAAATAAAGAAATGGTCTAGTCCCAGGTCTATTATCGAATAATTCACTATGAAATTCCTAAAAACTTTGCAGAAAAGTCTAGGAATACCTAATATAATCTAACGATATGGTGATGAATGATGCAGTCAGTGTACAAATAGGCAACATCATCAGAGTCAGGATGAGCAGACTGGGAAGTAGCCTCCTTGTCCTATGTGTCGCGATGTGAAAACACTTGATGAGAATATGAGTAATATAGAGCTACCAGGCAGCTACTGGAGATTACTGAGCGCTACACAGTGACAAACCACTGACACACAGCTGTATCTACGGCCATGTTTCCCACAGCCAGCCGGTCTGTGGATACTAAGACTAGAGGTGCAGAAAGAGAGGGAACAGGGGATGAAGAGAAGGGGACCATCTGGATGTCCTTTGTTTCTCCTCTTCTCTCACTCACTCTCTACTCTCCTGCCAATGCAATCATACTGACAGACACTCCCTCTCCCTGCCTGCCTGCGCCCACACACACACACACACACACACAGTTAATTTATGAGTCCGGCACCCCATTTCTCTCCAACACTGACATGTGGTATTTGTAAGTGCAAAATCTGGCAGCAGTCTCTATAATCCCTATATACACCCCCATTATACTTCTGTTCTGTGTGACTACATGTTGGAGCGGGCTGTACCATCTATTCTCCAGTAGGGGGAGCCTATCTCCCACTAATGCAGCCAGTCAGCAGCCTTCATGTGTTCTATTCTCCCTGCTCTCTATCTGTCCTATATGGAAGTGGATGGAAAGGATGCCATGAAGAGTAATGGATCTTTCCACATCGCATTGACCAATCCCATCAATAGTGTGCATGGTGCTCGCAGGCACAATAAGATATGATTGTCAGTTTGGTACCCAACACACGTTTACACAGTCTGACTCAAGACAAGTGCTACTCCCAGCAAGTAACGCGCATGTAAAGGACGTCACGCTGCTTATCGAGGGCCGCTTCCTCCTGATTCGGCTCATACCGAGGCCCGAACACAGGACCTCTGCTTCTTTGCAAGCACACATGACCACCCTCCTGAAGTGTCTTACCAATCACGGCACGTGAATAGCTAGCTATTTGGCAGCGCAAGTGGGGACACTTCTGGCTGAGGAGGCAGTTTTACACATCCCCATGTACACATCCCCACACACACACACACTGCTAGCCTGTCGGGTCTCTACACTGCCTAGCTCTATGCTGTAAATCTCAGACAGCAATTACAGACCTTCCTTGCCAACAACACACACCTCTTTCTGAAGAAGAACTTTGATTGTATCTGTCATTTTCACAGTGTGGGGTGTATTCTTTCTCCCATAACACATTCCTTTCTACTTGTATTTCATCTTAACTTTTAATAGCAGCCCACCTCTCTATTTCTGTTCTACCTTAACCTTCAATAGCAGCCCACAGATCCACATGAAACAAAGCCATTATGTGTCAGTGGAACTAAGGCATATGTTTGAGGATACTCTCTCTCTTCCCTTTTCCTTTCTCTTTGTTCTGCTGCCGACATGTTATTATGTCATTTTGTTACAGGAACAAAGAGTGTATTATAGAGAGATACTGTGCATCATTATCATTATCGCCTTGATGAGATGGAAGTGTGTGTCTGTGTGGGTGTGCTGCACTACAAACATTCTACATGGGAGAGACTGTGTGCGGGAAGGTATTACTTAAAAAAAGGCAGGTTGTAACCACATATAACAAATGGATTTGCATTAGTATATGCATTAAAAGTCCCAATGTAAAGATACAGCTCACTTTTCTACTTTTCTAGTTGCTACAGAGCATTGCTGCATGGGACACGTGCCCCATGTCAGTGAAGAGCATTGCTCACATGGGACACAGAGCATTGCTACATGGGACACGTGCCCCATGTCAGTGAAGAGCATTGCTGCATGGGACACGTGCCCCATGTCAGTGAAGAGCATTGCTGCATGGGACACGTGCCCCATGTCAGTGAAGAGCATTGCTGCATGGGACACGTGCCCCATGTCAGTGAAGAGCATTGCTACATGGGACACGTGCCCCATGTCAGTGAAGAGCATTGCTGCATGGGACACGTGCCCCATGTCAGTGAAGAGCATTGCTCACATGGGACACGTGCCCCATGTCAGTGAAGAGCATTGCTACATGGGACACGTGCCCCATGTCAGTGAAGAGCATTGCTCACATGGGACACGTGCCCCATGTCAGTGAAGAGCATTGCTACATGGGACACGTGCCCCATTTCAGTGAAGAGCATTGCTACATGGGACACGTGCCCCATGTCAGTGAAGAGCATTGCTCACATGGGACACGTGCCCCATGTCAGTGAAGAGCATTGCTCACATGGGACACGTGCCCCATTTCAGTGAAGAGCATTGCTACATGGGACACGTGCCCCATGTCAGTGAAGAGCATTGCTACATGGGACACGTGCCCCGTGTCAGTGAAGAGCATTGCTGCATGGGACACGTGCTGCCATGCAGCCTGCTCTTCACTGACTTTATGGCTAGTGGCTAACATTAGTGGCTAGTGGCTAACCGAGCTGGAATATAAACTCTGTAGCACAGAGTAGATCCTCCAAATGCCGTTGAAAAATAGTGCATTGTGGGTAGATGAGAAGATCTCCAGAATTAAGTGAATAAATATTTAATAACTATGTTTGTACTTATAGGTAACCAGATCGTGACTACAACTAACTTACTAAGTCTTTGACCACACATCACGTTGGTGAGTAAAAACTCATGCTTCCAACCCTATCTGTCAATATGAATTCTTCATAGTATAAACTTCCAGAAGACCTGGTGCCCTTAGATGAAAGTTGCTATACTGTATAATCACTCACTACTGATCTTCCTATGATGACTTAACTACCAAGGTGCCCTGGGTTAAAAGCACAAGTCAACACTAAACAGCATAGGTGGCCTGTGAGAGGAAGAGAGAGTTGGGGAAGGACAGAGGCTCTGCTTGTTACCTTTATGGGATGGATGTAGCCTATCACTCCTCTGGAGCTTGGAGTTCACAATGCTAATGTCTTAATGTCTGACTTCTAGCCTGGGTGTCAGTCTGCTTCTACCAACTCCTTTGGCCAGTTTGACTAAAAGGGTTCCACACCATAATAACTACCCAGATTGACCTCCACATGACCCTAGACATTATGTACACATCCACGGTGACACGCGCTGCACCCCGGGCAGTCACGGTCGACCCTTGGGGACCACGCTGACGAGTTACCCCACTGAGTGACGGGGACAACTGTTGCTGCGACCGCAGGAGCCACAGCAGAGACCACAGACCACAAGGCCCCGGCTTAACTTAATGCATTCCCCAAGATTAGAGAGGCGCTAGAGAGGCGCTGGAGGGGAAGAGAGATGGACTATGTGGAAATGGCTTGGAGAGGCGGAGATAACAGAGATATTCAGGGACCCCATGAGGAGTCTTTCATGTGATTGTCTGCTAATATCCTGGTCTGGATTTGACTGAATGTAATGTGGAATGCGTGGGTGACAGGTAGCCTCTCCACAGGTGATTTAGTTGTATGTGTCTGTTTACAATGTGACTCATGATGTGTAGATCAAATCCTCTTCAGGGCAATACAAGTTTAATTCTGTCATTCATTCTTCCAATCATTCAGTTAGTCTCAACGCTCCATCCCTCTTAACAGTGTTGAAAGATCACTCTGGGGTGGTGATGAGGCCTGGCGTTACTAACTCACTGAGGACGGATAGATCAAACCAAAATACACCCCCCCCCATCAGAGGCATATTGATAGGTATGTTTCATGTTGGTAGGTCCCAGATGTAACAAGATGCCTGTGGTGGTAGATTCCATCCAGATTAGTGAGACGGGGAGGACAATTTAGGCCAAGTAAAGCTCATTTCAACACATTTGAGCTATGGCTTCTATGAATTCTAAATTCAGCCTTGTAATGAGAAATATAAACAGTCAAAAGTAGGGGTAGGGGGGGGCATGTCCCCTCCATTACTAGTGGAAATTAGACCCATGGTTTTTCCTATTATGACCAATCTCCTATAGTAGCCATAGACTCTATATAGCCCAAGCCTCATAGAGAATAAACAGACCCACTGCAGTCTGCAGAGCCTGAGATGGGAAAGCTACCATAGACTTGCTGTACATAATACATCATTGACAACTACGTCTGTTGACGAGGGTCCCGTGTCGCTGGGCTGCTAATTCTACAGTTAATGAGGGGAAGTTGGAAAAACATGAGCTGTGCTAAATCTGCTAATAACGCCTGGGGAGAAACACATCACGTTCAGGGCAGTTTGGAGAAATGAAAACAAACGTGACAGGTTTAGGTCAGCCTGCGCTAACGAGCCTGTGGAAAGTCAACCTGGGCTATACTGGTCCAGCCTAGCTTTAACTGTGTGTATCTAAGACCATTACTGAACTTTCACCTCTCCTTTACCCATATTGTGGCATGTCGGGAAACCAGAGGTACTTCCTGTTTTCACTCTGCGACTTAGCTGTAGGTGTAGGAGCTAGGTGTTTATCATGCATTTTTTATGTCTGTGGTGGACACAGGTTTGTGTGTGTAAGTGCATGCGTGTGTGTGTGTGTATGCGTGTGTGTGTGTGTGTGTATGTGTGCGTGTATGTGCATGCATGTGTGTGTGTGTGTGTGTGTGTGTATGCATGTGTGTGTACAGTATGTAAATTTACGTGCATGAGCATGCGCGTGTCCTTGCGTCAGTTTGTGTTTGGCAGCCTGTGTGTGTGTGTGTGTGTAGCCTGTGTGTGTGTGTGTGTGTGGGAGTCTGTGTGTGTGTGTGTGTGTGTATGGGAGTCTGTGTGTGTGTGTGGGAGTCTGTGTGTGTGTGTGTGTGTGTGTGTGTGTGTGTGTGTGTATGGGAGTCTGTGTGTGTGTGTGGGAGTCTGTGTGTGTGTGTGTGTGTGGGAGTCTGTGTGTGTGTGTGTGGGAGTCTGTGTGTGTGCGTGTGTGGGAGTCTGTGTGTGTGCGTGTGTGGGAGTCTGTATGTGTGTGTGGGAGTCTGTATGTGTGTGTGTGTGTGGGAGTCTGTGTGTGTGTGTGTGTGTGTGTGTGTGTGTGTGTGTGTGAGTCTGTGTGTGTGTGTGTGTGTGAGAGTCTGTGTGTGTGTGTGTGTGTGTGAGTCTGTGTGTGTGTGTGTGAGTCTGTGTGTGTGTGTGTGTGAGTCTGTGTGTGTGTGTGTGTGTCTGTGTGTGTGTGGGAGTCTGTGTGTATCAGCCGGTCCCATATCACTCCCTATCCCTCCTTTTGGACCCCCCCATGTTAGCATGCCTGGAGAGGTATTTAAGCAGTGTTGCTTCAACCTTACAGATATGTAAACTTTGAAGGGTTAGGGCCAAGGGGGAGGGATTCAGATGGGACCGGCTGGTTGTGTGTGTGTGTGTTCAGAACTCACCCCTGGGAGTCCAGTGTGTGTGTAGCGTCCAGCAGCAGTTTGGACAGCATGGTGAAGATGTGTAGTCTCATCTCAGGGTCTCTCTCTGGGTCCAGACAGTTCTGCAGAAGGGGCATTAGCAAGGGCAGGAACTCTCCAATGACTGGGCCTGAACACACACGCAACACACACAGAAGAACAGAAGTCCTATTATTAGTACCACTGACCACTACTCAGTCAGACAGGGAAAGTTCCAAGGACTGACCAGACTGTGACACACAGCAACAAGGAAATGAGACATGAGTTAAAGGAGCTTTTGTGTGTGAATTGCTTGAGTGTGTGTGTGTGTGTGTGTGTTGCGGTAAGTCGTGTTACCAGGCTGGGTCAGTCACTGGATGGGAAATTCACAGTGAAAGTATTCCCAGCTCACACACACACACTAACCAAGTGTCTGTCTGACTATGTGTATGACACGCTGTAGAGACAAGACAGAGGATATCCTGTGATGATGAGGGCAGCGGCTGGCCAGTAGAACGGACTTCCCCCAATAAGCAGATAAAGAGAGGGAGAGAAAGAGAGAACAAGGCAATGGAGGGTAAGGAGAGAGGGAGATAGAGAGAGGAGAGAGAGGGAGCGAGAGGGAGGGAGAGAGGGAGGGAGAGAGGGAGAGAGAGAGGGAGATAGGGAGAGAGAGAGGGAGAGAGAGAGAGGGAGAGGGAGAGAGACAGAGAGGGAGAGAGAGAGAGAGAGGGAGAGAGGGAGAGAGAGAGAGAGACAGAGAGAGAGACAGAGAGAGAGACAGAGAGAGAGACAGAGAGAGAGAGAGAGAGAGAGAGAGAGAGAGAGAGAGAGAGAGAGAGAGAGAGAGAGGGACAGAGAGAGAGGGACAGAGAGAGAGGGACAGAGAGAGAGGGACAGAGAGAGAGAGACAGAGAGAGAGACAGAGAGAGAGACAGAGAGAGAGACAGAGAGAGAGACAGAGAGAGAGACAGAGAGAGACAGAGAGAGAGAGAGAGAGAGAGAGAGGGAGCGAGAGAGGGAGAGAGAGAGGGAGAGAGAGACAGAGACAGAGAGAGAGACAGAGACAGAGAGAGAGAACAAAATGGAAAGATGTCACACAGCAGGACTGTGCGAATCAAAACGGTGCCACAGACAGGGTGAAGGTGTCAGACCAGAGCAGACATCTCAAGGCCTCTTCACACTAACTCACTGCTGAAATGAGAGGGTCAGCTAGGCTGGATTCCTCTAAAATGATCCCTAGTACACAGCCAGTTGACCACAGTGTCCTGCCCTGCTCACCTGGCAGTGTGTGGTGTGGTGGAGGCACACAGACACAGAGGGGATTTATTTTTACAGGGCCAGAGGGTGCCAGACCAGAGACAGTGAAGGAACACACACACACACTCACACACACGTGCATGCAGAGACACACACAAAAACGCAGGGACATTTACGGACAAACACATACACAAACGCAGGGATCCACACACACACGTACGGAAAAGAGGAGCAATGCCAGTGTGAAGAGGAAATGGGAGGACAAAGTTTATGTCTGACAAACAGCAGTCAGAAGGTGAGACCAGACTATGACTAAGAGAATGGGATATTCTCAGATCTCAAACATCCACTAATAGATGCTATAATCTATAGCATGTCTTTGGCTCCCAGGCCCATATTCCCAGAATGCTTTGGCATAGTGGCCAGAAAGGTGAAAAGTTAACCCCGGAATGGCGAGGGGCTTTGTAGGGAGTATTTTAAAAATAACCACACAAAGACTGGGGGGGTCTGACCGTAAGCTTAGAATGGACTGGTCAGTTATGACTGGAGGCTTAGGGGACTAGAGGACATACTACAGCTGTTTATTGCTGTTCTCATACAATCAGAGCAGAAACCTCAAATACCTGTTCAGTACATCCTGTTACTATCATCTGATAAATATCTGTGTAAATCTATTGGTCCTGATTAAGCATGAATAACAGTACAACTATAAAACTAAAGAACAAAAAGAACTTCTCTATTATTAGAATTATACAGACAAACCTAAAGGGGTTCTATTTTGGGTTCCATGTAGAAACAATTCCATAGAGGGTTCTACATGGGGACAGCCAAAGAACCCTTTTTTCTAAGAGTGTATAGGTCTGGAGTGCAAGTGTGTGGTGTGTGAGAGAGAGAGACGGAGACAGACAGAGAGAGCGAGAGAAACAGAGAGAGAGAGAGACAGAGAGATAGACAGAGAGAGAGAGAGACGGAGACAGAGAGAGAGACAAGGCAAGAAGGGCATTCTATGCCATCAAAAGGAACATAAAATTCAACATACCAATTAGGATCTTGCTAAAAATACTTGAATCAGTCATAGAGCCCATTGCCCTTTAAGGTTGTGAGGTCTGGGGTCCGCTCACCAACCAAGATTTCACAAAATGGGACAAACACCAAATTGAGACTCTGCACGCAGAATTCTGCAAAAATATCCCCCGTGTACAACGTAGAACACCAAATAATGCATGCAGAGCAGAATTAGGCCGATACCCACTAATTATCAAAATCCAGAAAATAATTGTTAAATTCTACAACCACCTAAAAGGAAGTGATTCACAAACCTTCCATAACAAAGCCATCACCTACAGAGAGATGAACCTGGAGAAGAGTCCCCTAAGCAAGCTGGTCCTGGGGCTCTGATCACAAACACACCCCACAGAGCCCCAGCAACACAATTAGACCCAACCAAATCATGAGAAAACAAAAAGATAATTATTTCCAATGTGTCAAGTAATTAACAAAAACACTGAGCAAACTAGAATGGTATTTGGCCCTAAACAGAGAGTACACAGTGGCAGAATACCTGACCACTGTGACGGACCCTAAACAGAGAGTACACAGTGGCAGAATACCTGACCACTGTGACTGACCCTAAACAGAGAGTACACAGTGGCAGAATACCTGACCACTGTGACGGACCCTAAACAGAGAGTACACAGTGGCAGAATACCTGACCACTGTGACTGACCCTAAACAGAGAGTACACAGTGGCAGAATACCTGACCACTGTGACGGACCCTAAACAGAGAGTACACAGTGGCAGAATACCTGACCACTGTGACGGACCCTAAACAGAGAGTACACAGTGGCAGAATACCTGACCACTGTGACGGACCCTAAACAGAGAGTACACAGTGGCAGAATACCTGACCACTGTGACGGACCCTAAACAGAGAGTACACAGTGGCAGAATACCTGACCACTGTGACGGACCCTAAACAGAGAGTACACAGTGGCAGAATACCTGACCACTGTGACGGACCCTAAACAGAGAGTACACAGTGGCAGAATACCTGACCACTGTGACGGACCCTAAACAGAGAGTACACAGTGGCAGAATACCTGTCCACTGTGACGGACCCTAAACAGAGAGTACACAGTGGCAGAATACCTGACCACTGTGACTGACCCTAAACAGAGAGTACACAGTGGCAGAATACCTGACCACTGTGACTGACCCTAAACAGAGAGTACACAGTGGCAGAATACCTGACCACTGTGACGGACCCTAAACAGAGAGTACACAGTGGCAGAATACCTGACCACTGTGACGGACCCTAAACAGAGAGTACACAGTGGCAGAATACCTGACCACTGTGACGGACCCTAAACAGAGAGTACACAGTGGCAGAATACCTGACCACTGTGACGGACCCTAAACAGAGAGTACACAGTGGCAGAATACCTGACCACTGTGACGGACCCTAAACAGAGAGTACACAGTGGCAGAATACCTGACCACTGTGACGGACCCTAAACAGAGAGTACACAGTGGCAGAATACCTGACCACTGTGACGGACCCTAAACAGAGAGTACACAGTGGCAGAATACCTGTCCACTGTGACGGACCCTAAACAGAGAGTACACAGTGGCAGAATACCTGACCACTGTGACTGACCCTAAACAGAGAGTACACAGTGGCAGAATACCTGACCACTGTGACTGACCCTAAACAGAGAGTACACAGTGGCAGAATACCTGACCACTGTGACGGACCCTAAACAGAGAGTACACAGTGGCAGAATACCTGACCACTGTGACGGACCCTAAACAGAGAGTACACAGTGGCAGAATACCTGACCACTGTGACGGACCCTAAACAGAGAGTACACAGTGGCAGAATACCTGACCACTGTGACGGACCCTAAACAGAGAGTACACAGTGGCAGAATACCTGACCACTGTGACGGACCCTAAACAGAGAGTACACAGTGGCAGAATACCTGACCACTGTGACGGACCCTAAACAGAGAGTACACAGTGGCAGAATACCTGACCACTGTGACGGACCCTAAACAGAGAGTACACAGTGGCAGAATACCTGTCCACTGTGACGGACCCTAAACAGAGAGTACACAGTGGCAGAATACCTGACCACTGTGACGGACCCTAAACAGAGAGTACACAGTGGCAGAATACCTGACCACTGTGACTGACCCTAAACAGAGAGTACACAGTGGCAGAATACCTGACCACTGTGACGGACCCTAAACAGAGAGTACACAGTGGCAGAATACCTGACCACTGTGACGGACCCTAAACAGAGAGTACACAGTGGCAGAATACCTGTCCACTGTGACGGACCCTAAACAGAGAGTACACAGTGGCAGAATACCTGACCACTGTGACGGACCCTAAACAGAGAGTACACAGTGGCAGAATACCTGACCACTGTGACGGACCCTAAACAGAGAGTACACAGTGGCAGAATACCTGACCACTGTGACTGACCCTAAACAGAGAGTACACAGTGGCAGAATACCTGACCACTGTGACCGACCCTAAACAGAGAGTACACAGTGGCAGAATACCTGACCACTGTGACGGACCCTAAACAGAGAGTACACAGTGGCAGAATACCTGACCACTGTGACGGACCCTAAACAGAGAGTACACAGTGGCAGAATACCTGACCACTGTGACGGACCCTAAACAGAGAGTACACAGTGGCAGAATACCTGTCCACTGTGACGGACCCTAAACAGAGAGTACACAGTGGCAGAATACCTGACCACTGTGACGGACCCTAAACAGAGAGTACACAGTGGCAGAATACCTGACCACTGTGACTGACCCTAAACAGAGAGTACACAGTGGCAGAATACCTGACCACTGTGACGGACCCTAAACAGAGAGTACACAGTGGCAGAATACCTGACCACTGTGACGGACCCTAAACAGAGAGTACACAGTGGCAGAATACCTGTCCACTGTGACGGACCCTAAACAGAGAGTACACAGTGGCAGAATACCTGACCACTGTGACGGACCCTAAACAGAGAGTACACAGTGGCAGAATACCTGACCACTGTGACGGACCCTAAACAGAGAGTACACAGTGGCAGAATACCTGACCACTGTGACTGACCCTAAACAGAGAGTACACAGTGGCAGAATACCTGACCACTGTGACCGACCCTAAACAGAGAGTACACAGTGGCAGAATACCTGACCACTGTGACTGACCCTAAACAGAGAGTACACAGTGGCAGAATACCTGACCACTGTGACGGACCCTAAACAGAGAGTACACAGTGGCAGAATACCTGACCACTGTGACTGACCCTAAACAGAGAGTACACAGTGGCAGAATACCTGACCACTGTGACGGACCCTAAACAGAGAGTACACAGTGGCAGAATACCTGACCACTGTGACTGACCCTAAACAGAGAGTACACAGTGGCAGAATACCTGACCACTGTGACCGACCCTAAACAGAGAGTACACAGTGGCAGAATACCTGACCACTGTGACTGACCCTAAACAGAGAGTACACAGTGGCAGAATACCTGACCACTGTGACGGACCCTAAACAGAGAGTACACAGTGGCAGAATACCTGACCACTGTGACTGACCCTAAACAGAGAGTACACAGTGGCAGAATACCTGACCACTGTGACTGACCCTAAACAGAGAGTACACAGTGGCAGAATACCTGACCACTGTGACGGACCCTAAACAGAGAGTACACAGTGGCAGAATACCTGACCACTGTGACTGACCCTAAACAGAGAGTACACAGTGGCAGAATACCTGACCACTGTGACTGACCCTAAACAGAGAGTACACAGTGGCAGAATACCTGACCACTGTGACTGACCCTAAACAGAGAGTACACAGTGGCAGAATACCTGACCACTGTGACGGACCCTAAACAGAGAGTACACAGTGGCAGAATACCTGACCACTGTGACTGACCCTAAACAGAGAGTACACAGTGGCAGAATACCTGACCACTGTGACTGACCCTAAACAGAGAGTACACAGTGGCAGAATACCTGACCACTGTGACTGACCCTAAACAGAGAGTACACAGTGGCAGAATACCTGACCACTGTGACTGACCCTAAACAGAGAGTACACAGTGGCAGAATACCTGACCACTGTGACGGACCCTAAACAGAGAGTACACAGTGGCAGAATACCTGACCACTGTGACTGACCCTAAACAGAGAGTACACAGTGGCAGAATACCTGACCACTGTGACTGACCCTAAACAGAGAGTACACAGTGGCAGAATACCTGACCACTGTGACTGACCCTAAACAGAGAGTACACAGTGGCAGAATACCTGACCACTGTGACTGACCCTAAACAGAGAGTACACAGTGGCAGAATACCTGACCACTGTGACGGACCCTAAACAGAGAGTACACAGTGGCAGAATACCTGACCACTGTGACTGACCCTAAACAGAGAGTACACAGTGGCAGAATACCTGACCACTGTGACTGACCCTAAACAGAGAGTACACAGTGGCAGAATACCTGACCACTGTGACTGACCCTAAACAGAGAGTACACAGTGGCAGAATACCTGACCACTGTGACGGACCCTAAACAGAGAGTACACAGTGGCAGAATACCTGACCACTGTGACTGACCCTAAACAGAGAGTACACAGTGGCAGAATACCTGACCACTGTGACTGACCCTAAACAGAGAGTACACAGTGGCAGAATACCTGACCACTGTGACTGACCCTAAACAGAGAGTACACAGTGGCAGAATACCTGACCACTGTGACGGACCCTAAACAGAGAGTACACAGTGGCAGAATACCTGACCACTGTGACGGACCCTAAACAGAGAGTACACAGTGGCAGAATACCTGACCACTTTGACTGACCCTAAACAGAGAGTACACAGTGGCAGAATACCTGACCACTGTGACTGACCCTAAACAGAGAGTACACAGTGGCAGAATACCTGACCACTGTGACTGACCCTAAACAGAGAGTACATAGTGGCAGAATACCTGTCCACTGTGACTGACCCAGACTATGTACATACTTAGTGAGCATAGCCTTGCTATTGAGAAAGGCCGCCGTAGACAGA
Organism: Oncorhynchus clarkii lewisi; assembly: GCF_045791955.1. NCBI lineage: Eukaryota > Metazoa > Chordata > Actinopteri > Salmoniformes > Salmonidae > Oncorhynchus > Oncorhynchus clarkii. The sequence continues at coordinate 129,151 of NW_027260879.1, forward strand.
CCTGGCTCTCAAGAGAAGACAGGCTATGTGCACACTGCCCACAAAATGAGGTGTAAACTGAGCTGCACTTCCTAACCTCCTGGCCAATGTATGACCATATTAGAGACACATACTTCCCTCAGATTACACAGATCCACAAAGAATTCGAAAACAAACCCATATCTACTGGGTGAAATAACACAGTGTGCCATCACAGCAGCAAGATTTGTGACCTGTTGCCACAAGAAAAGGGCAACCAGTGAAGAACAAACACCATTGTAAATACAACCCATGTCTTTATTGTTTTGAAACTTCGGTATGTATAATGTTTACTGTTAATTTTATTGTTTATTTCACTTTTGTATATTATCTACCTCACTTGCTTTGGCAATGTTAACACATGTTTCCCATGCCAATAAAGCCCCTTGAATTGAAATTGAATTGAAAGAGAGAAAGAGAGAGCAATCCGGGATGAAAGAACGTGTGTCGGAGGTGCTAATGTCGGAGGATTATGGTGGATAGGGGTAAAGTAATGCGTAAAGTGAGTTCAGAGCCCTGTAACCCTCCCTAACCTGGACTGAGACAGACTGGGAGTGGGGGGGAATTTACCCTAGTCACTAAGCTAACTTGGCTCTAATGACAAGCTTTCTGTGTGTAGCTGGATAATGGCAGGTTATGTTGCTGACTTGCCAGATGCCTCAAACTGAATTATTCTGCTGCTATCATTCGCTACATACTTCAGTCAGACTGCCACCATTCAAGTGGTTTGTAGTGACATCAAAGTGCGGGGTGTTGTACAAAACCAAGTCATCAGCGATTGGACCATCTCTAACCATCAGAGTGTCAAAGCCAATGACACATTTTTAAAAGTGCCACTTTACACATTTTTGTTCTGGCTCTGACCCAAACCATCGGTTTCTGGGACCAATCAGACCGTAGAGGAGGTACTCAGATACAGACTCATTTTTGTTCTGGCTCTGGCCCAAACCATCGGTTTCTGGGACCAATCAGACCGTAGAGGAGGTACTCAGATACAGGCTCATTTTTGTTCTGGCTCTGGCCCAAACCATCGGTTTCTGGGACCAATCAGACCGTAGAGGAGGTACTCAGATACAGACTCATTTTTGTTCTGGCTCTGGCCCAAACCATCGGTTTCTGGGACCAATCAGACCGTAGAGGAGGTACTCAGATACAGACTCATTTTTGTTCTGGCTCTGGCCCAAACCATCGGTTTCTGGGACCAATCAGACCGTAGAGGAGGTACTCAGATACAGACTCATTTTTGTTCTGGCTCTGGCCCAAACCATCGGTTTCTGGGACCAATCAGACCGTAGAGGAGGTACTCAGATACAGACTAATTTTTGTTCTGGCTCTGGCCCAAACCATCAGTTTCTGGGACCAATCAGACCGTAGAGGAGGTACTCAGATACAGACTCATTTTTGTTCTGGCTCTGGCCCAAACCATCGGTTTCTGGGACCAATCAGACCATAGAGGAGGTACTCAGATACAGACTCATTTTTGTTCTGGCTCTGGCCCAAACCATCGGTTTCTGGGACCAATCAGACCATAGAGGAGGTACTCAGATACAGACTCATTTTTGTTCTGGCTCTGGCCCAAACCATCGGTTTCTGGGACCAATCAGACCGTAGAGGAGGTACTCAGATACAGACTCATTGCGAAGAAGAAACTAACATCCATGGGTGTGATGTTTTGCCGGTGCAAGGAGTTTGGGTAGCCAGGCAAGTCTCTTTCTGTCTGTGTGAGTGTTTCTAAAGGGGACTTGAGTTAAAGGTCTTTGACTTGTCTCAGAGTCATACAGGTCTTAAGGGTAGATGACAGCGTAGAAATAAAGTGAATAGAACGGACATACCAACATTTGTTTCCATTCCTGTTAGTGAGTATTTCTCCTTTGCCAAGATAATCCAGCCTCCTGACAGGTGTAGCAACATCACACAGCCATTGTAGAGGAGTGGGACAACATTCCACAGGCCACAATCAACAGCCTGATCAACTCTATGTTCCTGTAGGTTCTCTCCAACCCTAATCTAACACACCTGATTTGAATGAATATCTATCTGATCAGTTGAATCAGGTTAGTTACAAGTGGAGTTGGATTTAAAACCTACAGGAGGGTAGGCTCTCCAGGAACACGCTTGGAGAAGCCTAACCTATAGTCTCACCTGATTGGGTGGCGATGACCTGGAGCTGCAGTCTCTGGGGGGAGTAGCTGGTCCAGGTCTTCTGAGAGGCTGAGAGCCACTGGAGCAGCTGATCCATGTGCTGCCTGTAGAGGTCAGCTACTGTAGCCAGACCCTGGACCTTACACAGAGACACTACGCTCTGCTCTGCCTGAGAGGAGAGAGAGAGGGAGGAGAGAGAGAGATGGAGAGACAGAGAGAGAGATGGAGAGAGACAGAGACAGAGAGAGAGACAGAGAGAGAGACAGAGAGAGAGAGAGAGAGAGAGAGAGAGAGAGAGAGAGAGAGACAGAGAGAGAGAGAGACAGAGAGAGAGACAGAGAGAGACGGAGAGGAGAGAGAGAGAGACGGAGAGGAGAGAGAGAGCGAGAGAGATGGAGAGAGAGAGAGAGAGATGGAGAGAGAGAGAGAGATGGAGATGGAGAGAGAGATGGAGATGGAGAGAGAGATGGAGATGGAGATGGAGAGGAGAGAGACAGGAGAGAGAGACAGAGAGAGGGAGAGAGAGAGAAACAGGAAGGGAAGGTGAGAGAAAGTGATCAACACATTCCATTAAAATGTTAATGGCTGTGTTGTAAGTTTAGATTACATCTGGAAACAGAAGCATGAACAGTAACTTTACCATGAAAATAATAACTCTCCAAAAACGCTGTAAACAATGTGCTTCACATGCTCTTAGTCTTATACATCAAACCACTAACACATGTACCCATACAGAAAACAAACAGGAAGCATACATCCCATAGTCACAATAAACATCAACGGAGAGGAAATGAGCAGAGTGAGAGAAAGGAGCGTGAGCATAGTGTTGTCTCTTCAGGACAGAGGAAGTGACCTCGAGGGGCGCGTTATGGTCCCCTTGAGGGGAGGCAGGGATGGACACTGTCTGATTGACTGTCCTCTTGAGTCAATAGTGTTAACCCCCTGCGAAGGGAGCCAACAACCCCTACCCCCCCCCCCCCCCCCACACAAACTGGAAGATCATTTTCTGGGAAAACTGGCGTTGCCATTCCCCCTGGGAGGTGGAACAACGTCCAGGAATGTCCCAGGCCATGGTCTCCCTCCCTCCTTCTCTACATGTCCCAGGCCATGGTCTCCCTCCCTCCCTCCTTCTCTACATGTCCCAGGCCATGCTCTCCCTCCCTCCTTCTCTACATGTCCCAGGCCATGCTCTCCTTCCCTCCTTCTCTACATGTCCCAGGCCATGCTCTCCCTCCCTCCTTCTCTACATGTCCCAGGCCATGCTCTCCTTCCCCCCTTCTCTACATGTCCCAGGCCATGCTCTCCCTCCCTCCTTCTCTACATGTCCCAGGCCATGCTCTCCCTCCCTCCTTCTCTACATGTCCCAGGCCATGCTCTCCCTCCCTCCTTGCCCCCTTCTCTACATGTCCCAGGCCATGCTCTCCCTCCCTCCTTCCCCCCTTCTCTACATGTCTCAGGCCATGCTCTCCCTCCCTCCTTCCCCCCTTCTCCACATGTCCCTGTCCCTATTCTTCCTCCCAGTTCCAAACAGGACACCGTTTCTGCAGACAGACACACAGACAGTAAGACATAGAAGGCCACTGAGTGGTCAGTCATTCATCCGTTGGCCAGAGTGCAACTCCAGTTCCCGCTCCTCTCCTCGTAGACCTGCTATTAGCACACAGTCCAGACAGACCGACTAAACTAAGACGTAACACAGGGCTTTTACAGTCTGTTCTGTTTCCTCTGCCTCCTCTCTTTGTTGTTTTATTCTGGGTCAAGTTACCCGGACGAGGAGTGTCCTTCGCGGCAGGATGGCGCTCGCATGGCATGTAATGGCAGCAGGCGTGAGGAAAGATGGCGCTGGCGCTGATTCTCTCGCTCTCTCAAAACCGCCTCCTTTCACCCTTGGCAACGGTTTAAACTAGTTCCACTCCAAAGGTGCAATTTCTGACTAAATGGGTAATTACAGTAGACTGTCGAGTTCCACTGTGCCCACTTTGAACCAGGGCTAACACTCACATTCTTCAAATAGCTTCTCTGGCCCGCTATTCAAAACATACTCACAGCTGTAATAAACAAGGAGGAGGGGGGTGGAAAGAGAGTGTTACATGTTAAAAACATTCTAGATCACCACATGTCAGAGCAGAGAAGGAGAGGAGTAGTTACACAGGAGAGGTGGATGGTTATAAACGTTGAGCCCACAGGGGAGGGGAGGCCTGCCTGGAAGACAGAGAGGATAATGGGATTGCTCGTTAGAGCCACTGGGTGAGGCTGTGTGTGTGTGTGCGTGTGTGTGTGTGTGTGTGTGTGTGTGTGTGTGTGTGTGTGTGTGTGTGTGTGTGTCTCTTACCTGGGCAGTGAGCTGGGGTTTGATGTATGGATGTGTAGACATACGTGTGTGTGTCCATGTACTGTTTGTGTGTGTATGTGAGCACATCTTACCTTGTCAGTGAGCTGTGGCTCAGTGGAGAGGCTCTGGACAGTAACCAGCACCTGTAACAGCTGTAGACTGACCGAGCAACAGTCCTTCTCACACACAGACAACAGAACATCCACACAGGACAGCAACTGGTCCAGATACACCGCCTGGGAGAGGGACGGAGAGACAATTCTAATTCAGCCCTTTATTGGGTAAATATCATACATCACACAAACATATTTAAATATCAGCCCTCACACATTTACACCTGGAAAAGGAGAGACCGGGAGAGAGAGGGAGACGGAGATAGGGGAATGTGTAGATTGAGGTGGAGTGTGAGAAGGGGTGAGAGAGATAGGTACAGAGAGAGAGATAGGTACAGAGAGAGGGAGTAAGAGAGATAGGTACAGAGATAGGGAGTAAGAGAGAGATAGGTACAGAGAGAGGGAGTAAGAGAGATGGGTACAGAGAGAGGGAGTAAGAGAGATGGGTACAGAGAGAGATAGGTACAGCGATAGGGAGTAAGGGAGTAAGAGAGAGAGATAGGTACAGAGAGAGGGAGTAAGAGATGGGTACAGAGAGAGATAGGTACAGAGAGAGGGAATAAGAGAGAGAGAGAGGTACAGAGAGAGGGAATAAGAGAGAGAGATAGGTACAGAGAGAGAGAGATAGGTACAGAGATAGGGAGTAAGAGAGAGATAGGTACAGAGAGAGGGAGTAAGAGAGATGGGTACAGAGAGAGATAGGTACAGCGATAGGGAGTAAGGGAGAGAGAGAGGTACAGAGAGAGGGAATAAGAGAGAGAGATAGGTACAGAGAGAGAGAGATAGGTACAGAGATAGGGAGTAAGAGAGAGATAGGTACAGAGAGAGGGAGTAAGAGAGATGGGTACAGAGAGAGATAGGTACAGAGAGAGGGAATAAGAGAGAGAGAGAGGTACAGAGAGAGGGAATAAGAGAGAGAGATAGGTACAGAGAGAGAGAGAGATAGGTACAGAGAGAGAGATAGGTACAGAGAGAGGGAGTAAGAGAGAGACTGCAGTGCTAGTCTGATGGTGCATGAGAAGCCCCTGACCTCTGTTCCTCACTGTCATACTGTTAAATGAGGGAAAAGTCAATGGTGTGACCGCTCCCTTCACCACCAGCCTAGAAGCTAGATTTATTTTCTCTGAACTCTATCCGCCCTCTCCCCTCTATCCCTCCTTCTGTCTCCCTCGCTCACACTTCTCTCCATCTGCTCCCTCTCACCTCTCTCACGACACGCCATCCTCCCTTCCTCCCTCAGTTCTGACACTCTCTCTCTCTCTCTCTGTGTCTCTCTCCCTCTGTCTCCCCCCCCCTCTCTCTCTGTGTGTCTCTCTGTCTCTCCATCTCTCTCTCTCTCTCTGTGTCTCTCTGTGTCTCTCTCTCTCTCTCTCCTTGTCTCTCTCTCTCTCTCTCGCTCCGTGTCTCTCTCTCTCTGTCTCTCTCTCTGTGTCTCTCTCTCTCTCTCTCTCTCTGTGTTGCTCTCTCTCTCTGTGTTGCTCTTTCTCTCTGTGTTGCTCTCTCTCTCTCCATCTGTGTCTCTCTGTGTCTCTCTCTCTGTAGGGTGAGCTCATGTTTAGACAAAAGGCCCTCCACTCTGACCAATTTCCATGCCATCACCGGGAGCACAGCCTTGTTTCCTGTTTTGCTGTGGCCTGTCATTAGAGAGGAGGGAGGGATGGGGAGGCAGTCTCCAGGTGTTTGCTTAGGGAGAGAGGGGGTGTATTAGGGAATGGAGAGAGATGGCCAAGAGTCTGTACGCACGCACACACACACACACACACACACACACACACACACACCTCATCCCTCCCATTCTCCATAATGACAAAACGTCTGTTCAGTGCTCAAAGCAGGCACTAGGAGGAGCACAACACTGTCTTCCCCGAGCGGCCAAAGAGCGGCCAGAGAGAAACCAGAGAGCAGAAAGACAGCGGCCAGAGAGCAGCCAGAGAGCGACCAGAGAGCAGAAAGAGCGCGGCCAGAGAGCAGAAAGAGAGCAGCCAGAGAGCGGCCAGAGAGCAGAAAGAGAGCGGCCAGAGAGAAGCCAGAGAGCAGCCAGAGAGCAGAAAGAGAGCGGCCAAAGAGCAGAAAGAGAGCGGCCAAAGAGAAGCCAGAGAGCTGCCAGAGAGTGGAAAGAGAGCGGCCAGAGAGCGGAGAGAGCGGCCAGAGAGCGACCAGAGAGCAGAAAGAGAGCGGCCAGAGAGAAGCCAGAGAGCGGCCAGAGAGCGGCCAGAGAGCGGCCAGAGAGAAGCCAGAGAGCGGCCAAAGAGCAGAAAGAGAGCGGCCAAAGAGAAGCCAGAGAGCTGCCAGAGAGTGGAGAGAGCGGCCAGAGAGCGACCAGAGAGCAGAAAGAGAGCGGCCAGAGAGAAGCCAGAGAGCGGCCAGAGAGCGACCAGAGAGCAGAAAGAGAGCGGCCAGAGAGCAGAAAAAGAGTGGCCAGAGAGAAGCCAGAGAGCGGCCAGAGAGAAGCCAGAGAGCGGAAAGAGTGGCCAGAGAGCAGAAAGAGAGCGGCCAGAGAGCAGAAAGAGAGCGGCCAGAGAGCAGAAAGAGAGCGGCCAGAGAGCAGAAAGAGAGCGGCCAGAGAGCTGCCAGAGAGCTGAAAGAGAGCGGCCAGAGAGAAGCCAGAGAGCAGCCAGAGAGCAGCCAGAGAGCAGAAAGAGAGCGGCCAGAGAGCAGCCAGAGAGCAGCCAAAAAGCAGAAAGAGAGCGGCCAGAGAGCGGCCAGAGAGCAGAAAGAGAGCGGCCAGAGAGCGGCCAGAGAGCGGCCAGAGAGCGGCCAGAGAGCAGAAAGAGAGCGGCCAGAGAGCAGAAAGAGAGCGGCCAGAGAGCAGAAAGAGAGCAGCCAGAGAGCAGAAAGAGAGCGGCCAGAGAGCGGCCAGAGAGCGGCCAGAGAGAAGCCAGAGAGCAGCCAGAGAGCAGCCAGAGAGCGGCATGCCACTTCAGTGGGAAGGAAAAGAGATCAAAGCATAAATAAATAAGATGGAAGAGCAGTGAGTCTATGACAGGACTGGAGAGGAGAGACTAGAGGGTCAGGACTTCCAGGGCTGGAGAGGAGAGACTAGAGGGTCAGGACTTCCAGGGCTGGAGAGGAGAGACTAGAGGGTCAGGACTTCCAGGGCTGGAGAGGAGAGACTAGAGGTTCAGGACTTCCAGGGCTGGAGACTAGAGACTATTCTAAAAGAAAGTGAGCATTGAGGATAACCTCTGCTTCCTTAGTCCCCCTGTCTGGCCTGGGCTTCCCTGGGGCTTCCCCCTCCCCTCTCTGGGCTTCCCTGTGCCTCCCCCTTACCTCTGGGTTTTCCTGGGGCCTCCCCCTCACCTCTCTTGGCTTCCCTGGGGCCTCCCCCTCACCTCTCTTGGCTTCCCTGGGGCCTCCCCCTCACCTCTCTGGGCTTCCCTGGGCCTCCCCCTCACCCCATCTTGGCTTCCCTGGGCCTCCCCCTCACCCCATCTTGGCTTCCCTGGGCCTCCCCCTCACCCCATCTTGGCTTCCCTGGGGCCTCCCCCTCACCCCTCCTGGCTTCCCTGGGGCCTCCCCCTCACCCCTCCTGGCTTCCCTGGGGCCTCCCCCTCACCCCTCTGGGCTTGTGACTCAGTTCTCCCCTCCTGTGTACTTACTCACCCCCCCTGTAGAGTGTGGACGTGCTCACAGTGGGTGGTGAGGATACCCATAGAATCTCTAGTTATTGTATTTCTGTGGGGATCCCCCTCTTTACAGCTCTGCAGCTCACTATCATGGGAATAGAGCAGAGATAATGTGGAGGTTTCACTCTGTTCTGGTCTGGTCTGTCCTGTTCTGGTCTGCTCTGTTCTGTTCTCTGCTGTGTTCTGTTCTGCTCTGTTTTGGTGTGTTCTGGTCTGTTCTCTGCTGTGTTCTCTTCTGTTCTCTGCTGTGTTCTGGTCTGTTCTCTGCTGTGGTCTGTTCTGTTCTCTGCTGTGTTCTGGTCTGTTCTGTTCTCTGCTGTGTTCTGGTCTGTTCTGTTCTCTGCTGTGGTCTGGTCTGTTCTGTTCTCTGCTGTGGTCTGGTCTGTTCTGTTCTCTGCTGTGTTCTGGTCTGTTCTGTTCTCTGCTGTGGTCTGGTCTGTTCTGTTCTCTGCTGTGGTCTGGTCTGTTCTGTTCTCTGCTGTGGTCTGGTCTGTTCTGTTCTCTGCTGTGTTCTGGTCTGTTCTGTTCTCTGCTGTGGTCTGGTCTGTTCTGTTCTCTGCTGTGTTCTGGTCTGTTCTGTTCTCTGCTGTGTTCTGGTCTGTTCTGTTCTCTGCTGTGTTCTGGTCTGTTCTGTTCTCTGCTGTGGTCTGGTCTGTTCTGTTCTCTGCTGTGGTCTGGTCTGTTCTGTTCTCTGCTGTGTTCTGGTCTGTTCTGTTCTCTGCTGTGGTCTGGTCTGTTCTGTTCTCTGCTGTGGTCTGGTCTGTTCTGTTCTCTGCTGTGTTCTGGTCTGTTCTGTTCTCTGCTGTGGTCTGGTCTGTTCTGTTCTCTGCTGTGGTCTGTTCTCTGTTCTGGTTTGTTGTGTATTCATTACCCCCCCCCCCCCCCCCAACTTCTGCCGGTGTCATGGCAACAGGGAAACAGATACACCCCTGGAGCTCAGACCCGGTTGTGTCAGTCCACAGGTGAGGTGGCGGGTACGGGTACGGGCACGGGTACGGTAAGCCCAACCCACCACCACACTTCTCCTTTCTTTCCTCTCTCTTTCAACAGCGAGAGGAGCAGGCCACAGCTGTCAGCGGCCATGACATCAGACAGAGGAAACATGTCAGAGTGGGGTTTGTGTTTTCTGAGAGACAGTAATATGGCCGACATGGCATCACCACGTCACGCAAAGGACAGCCACTCCCAAGTCTCTCGGCAGCATTTGCACAGAAGACAAGATAGAAAACAGAGCCTCCTCTGGCTCAGCACTTTGACAGTGTCTTGCTGTGTAATGTTCTGTCTGTTAACGACGTGGTTGTAAACACTCCTTCCCTTCACCTTTCTCTCTCCCATCTGCCTGTTTGCTTTAGCTCCGCAAATGTGAGACTAGCGCCGTAGCCACGGCAACACCACAATGGCCCTCAGCTGTAGAGTGAGAGCGTGTCTCTATTATGTACTAATAGCTTAATGTCTGTGGGTGTGTGTGTTTTATGGTATGTCCTATAATTACAACTTGTACGACACGGAAGCTTAACTAACCAACACTCCTTTCAACTCCTCTCTGCCACAGTGAAGTCATTGTGAGTGCCAAGCACAATATCAGTGTCCACATCTTCAAGGGGCTCCACCACTCTCTCTCTCTCTCTCTGCTGACCAGAGTGGTGACTTTGAAGATTATTTATATTGGATTTTTTTACTGCTTTTTGGTCCAAGTCAAACCTCTCACTCTCTTGCACAAAACTCTAATGTTGGAAGGATCAAAAACACAAAAGTTGTTCTCAACTTTTGAAGTTTATTTTAAAAAGCATAGCATCTGAGTCTGCAATTTAACTATTATTTTTTAACTCTACTTTATCTTATCACCACCGCTGCCCAATGTGCTCATGACATTTTACCCTTACATGTCTAAAAACCAACGAGCTAAACTGATATCAAAAACAGACAGTTAGTCCAACAAGCATGATCACTGTGGCTGCTGGCTAACCTTCAGACCATCTGTGTGATGACTGGGTCTCTGAAGTTCATGTCAGAGTATTTGATCATTTTTATTTAACCTTCATTTCCACAGGTTTTTCTCATAGAGGTAACATCTACTTTTCAAGGGAGACCCGGTCCGACAGCAGCAAGGGAAACAACGTTTCACAAAAAACGACTTACATACGGAGGGTCTGTTGTCCGGACCTCTGGCAGTCTCTATGGGGGTGCCACAGGGTTCAATTCTTGGACCGACTCTCTTCTCTGTATACATCAATGAGGTCGCTCTTGCTGCTGGTGAGTCTCTGATCCACCTCTACGCAGACGACACCATTCTGTATACTTCCGGCCCTTCTTTGGACACTGTGTTAACAACCCTCCAGGCAAGCTTCAATGCCATACAACTCTCCTTCCGTGGCCTCCAATTGCTCTTAAATACAAGTAAAACTAAATGCATGCTCTTCAACCGATCGCTACCTGCACCTACCCGCCTGTCCAACATCACTACTCTGGACGGCTCTGACTTAGAATACGTGGACAACTACAAATACTTAGGTGTCTGGTTAGACTGTAAACTCTCCTTCCAGACCCATATCAAACATCTCCAATCCAAAGTTAAATCTAGAATTGGCTTCCTATTTCGCAACAAAGCATCCTTCACTCATGCTGCCAAACATACCCTTGTAAAACTGACCATCCTACCAATCCTCGACTTTGGCGATGTAATTTACAAAATAGCCTCCAATACCCTACTCAACAAATTGGATGCAGTCTATCACAGTGCAATCCGTTTTGTCACCAAAGCCCCATATACTACCCACCATTGCGACCTGTACGCTCTCGTTGGCTGGCCCTCGCTTCATACTCGTCGCCAAACCCACTGGCTCCATGTCATCTACAAGACCCTGCTAGGTAAAGTCCCCCCTTATCTCAGCTCGCTGGTCACCATAGCATCTCCCACCTGTAGCACACGCTCCAGCAGGTATATCTCTCTAGTCACCCCCAAAACCAATTCTTTCTTTGGCCGCCTCTCTTTCCAGTTCTCTGCTGCCAATGACTGGAACGAACTACAAAAATCTCTGAAACTGGAAACACTTATCTCCCTCACTAGCTTTAAGCACCAACTGTCAGAGCAGCTCACAGATTACTGCACCTGTACATAGCCCACCTATAATTTAGCCCTATCAACTACCTCTTTCCCAACTGTATTTAATTTATTTATTTATTTTGCTCCTTTGCACCCCATTATTTTTATTTCTACTTTGCACATTCTTCCATTGCAAAACTACCATTCCAGTGTTTTACTTGCTATATTGTATTTACCTTGCCACCAAGGCCTTTTTTGCCTTTACCTCCCTTCTCACCTCATTTGCTCACATTGTATATAGACTTGTTTATACTTTATTATTGACTGTATGTTTGTTTTACTCCATGTGTAACTCTGTGTTGTTGTATCTGTCGAACTGCTTTGCTTTATCTTGGCCAGGTCGCAATTGTAAATGAGAACTTGTTCTCAACTTGCCTACCTGGTTAAATAAAGGTAAAATAAATAAAATAAACAAATAAAATACACTAACACAACATTGAACAAAACTATAGACACACATACAGTACAACAATGACATATCACGTAAAGAAACACACAATGTCATAACTAAAAAACAGCTGTCCTAAAGACAATTACACTCTTCCATGATATTTAGAATGGACCAAGTGTTTAAACTCCACCAACGTTTTTGATTGGTAAAGAACCTGAGAGCTGCATGATATACTGAATCAAGTGCTCTCAAGGTAGAGGCCTGTACTGTTCAATTAACAGGTGTGCCTTCTAAAAAAAAAGTTAATTTGTGGAATTTCTTTCCTTCTTAATGCGTTTGAGCCAATCAGTTGTGTTGTGACAAGGTAGGGGGTATACAGAAGACAGCCCTAATTGGTAAAAGACCAAGAACTCAAATAAGCAAAGAGAAACGACAGTCCATCATTACTCTAAGACATGAAGGTCAGTCAACATGGAACATTTCAAGAACTTTGAAGTTTGTTCAAGTGCAGTTGCAAAAACCATCAAGCACTATGATGAAACTGGCTCTCATGAGGACCACCATAGGAAAGGAAGACCCAGAGTTACCTCTGCTGCAGAGGATAAGTTCATTAGAGTTACCAGCCTCAGAAATTGCAGCCCAAATAAATGCTTCACAGAGTTCAAGTAACAGACACATCTCAGCTAGAGGTCGACCGATTATGATTTTTCAATGCCGATACCGATTATTGGAGGACCCAAAAAAGCCGATACCAATTAATAGGCCAATTTTTATTTATATTTGTAATAATGACAATTACAACAATACAGAATGAACACTGAACCCTTTTATTTTAACTTAATATAATACATCAATAAAATCTATTTAGTCTCAAATAAATAATGAAACATGTTCAATTTGGTTTAAATAATGCAAAAACACAGTGTTGGAGAAGAAGCTAAAAGTGCAATATTTGCCATGTAAAAAAGCTAACGTTTAAGTTCCTTGCTCTTAACATGAGAACATATTTTTTTTATTTTTTTTATTTCACCTTTATTTAACCAGGTAGGCTAGTTGAGAACAAGTTCTCATTTGCAACTGCGACCTGGCCAAGATAAGGCATAGCAGTGTGAACAGACAACACAGAGTTACACATGGAGTAAACAATTAACAAGTCAATAACACAGTAGAAAAAAGGGGAGTCTATATATACATTGTGTGCAAAAGGCATGAGAAGGTAGGCAAATAATTACAATTATGCAGATTAACACTGGAGTGATAAATGATCAGATGGTTATGTACAGGTAGAGATATTGGTGTGCAAAAGAGCAGAAAAATAAATAAATAAAAACAGTATGGGGATGAGGTAGGTGAAAATGGGTGGGCTATTTACCAATAGACTATGTACAGCTGCAGCGATCGGTTAGCTGCTCAGATAGCAGATGTTTGAAGTTGGTGAGGGAGATAAAAGTCTCCAACTTCAGCGATTTTTGCAATTCGTTCCAGTCACAGGCAGCAGAGAACTGGAACGAAAGGCGGCCAAATGAGGTGTTGGCTTTAGGGATGATCAGTGAGATACACCTGCTGGAACGCGTGCTACGGATGGGTGTTGCCATCGTAACCAGTGAACTGAGATAAGGCGGAGCTTTACCTAGCATGGACTTGTAGATGACCTGGAGCCAGTGGGTCTGGCGACGAATATGTAGCGAGGGCCAGCCGACTAGAGCATACAAGTCGCAGTGGTGGGTGGTATAAGGTGCTTTAGTGACAAAATGGATGGCACTGTGATAAACTGCATCCAGTTTGCTGAGTAGAGTGTTGGAAGCAATTTTGTAGATGACATCGCCGAAGTCGAGGATCGGTAGGATAGTCAGTTTTACTAGGGTAAGTTTGGCGGCGTGAGTGAAGGAGGCTTTGTTGCGGAATAGAAAGCCGACTCTTGATTTGATTTTCGATTGGAGATGTTTGATATGGGTCTGGAAGGAGAGTTTAGAGTCTAGCCAGACACCTAGGTACTTATAGATGTCCACATATTCAAGTTCGGAACCATCCAGGGTGGTGATGCTGGTCAGGCGTGCGGGTGCAGGCAGCGAACGGTTGAAAAGCATGCATTTGGTTTTACTAGCGTTTAAGAGCAGTTGGAGGCCACGGAAGGAGTGCTGTATGGCATTGAAGCTCGTTTGGAGGTTAGATAGCACAGTGTCCAAGGACGGGCCGGAAGTATATAGAATGGTGTCGTCTGCGTAGAGGTGGATCAGGGAATCGCCCGCAGCATGAGAAACATCATTGATATATACAGAGAAAAGAGTCGGCCCGAGAATTGAACCCTGTGGCACCCCCATAGAGACTGCCAGAGGACCGGACAGCATGCCCTCCGATTTGACACACTGAACTCTGTCTGCAAAGTAATTGGTGAACCAGGCAAGGCAGTCATCCGAAAAACCGAGGCTACTGAGTCTGCCGATAAGAATACGGTGATTGACAGAGTCGAAAGCCTTGGCAAGGTCTATGAAGACGGCTGCACAGTACTGTCTTTTATCGATGGCGGTTATGATATCGTTTAGTACCTTGAGCGTGGCTGAGGTACACCCGTGACCGGCTCGGAAACCAGATTGCACAGCGGAGAAGGTACGGTGGGATTCAAGATGGTCAGTGACCTGTTTGTTGACTTGGCTTTCGAAGACCTTAGATAGGCAGGGCAGGATGGATATAGGTCTGTAACAGTTTGGGTCCAGGGTGTCGCCCCCTTTGAAGAGGGGGATGACTGCGGCAGCTTTCCAATCCTTGGGGATCTCAGACGATATGAAAGAGAGGTTGAACAGGCTGGTAATAGGGGTTGCGACAATGGCGGCGGATAGTTTCAGGAATAGAGGGTCCAGATTGTCAAGCCCAGCTGATTTGTACGGGTCCAGGTTTTGCAGCTCTTTCAGAACATCTGCTATCTGGATTTGGGTAAAGGAGAACCTGGAGAGGCTTGGGCGAGTAGCTGCGGGGGGGGGGGGGGGGGGGGGGGAGCTGTTGGCCGAGGTTGGAGTAGCCAGGCGGAAGGCATGGCCAGCCGTTGAGAAATGCTTGTTGAAGTTTTCGACAATCATGGATTTATCGGTGGTGACCGTGTTACCTAGCCTCAGTGCAGTGGGCAGCTGGGAGGAGGTGCTCTTGTTCTCCATGGACTTCACAGTGTCCCAGAACTTTTTGGAGTTGGAGCTACAGGATGCAAACTTCTGCCTGAAGAAGTTGGCTTTAGCTTTCCTGACTGACTGTGTGTATTGGTTCCTGACTTCCCTGAACAGTTGCATATCGCGGGGACTGTTCGATGTTAGTGCAGTCCGCCACAGGATGTTTTTGTGCTGGTCGAGGGCAGTCAGGTCTGGAGTGAACCAGGGGCTATATCTGTTCTTAGTTCTGCATTTTTTGAACGGAGCATGCTTATCTAAAATGGTGAGGAAGTTACTTTTAAAGAAAGACCAGGCATCCTCAACTGACGGGATGAGGTCAATGTCCTTCCAGGATACCCGGGCCAGGTCGATTAGAAAGGCCTGCTCACAGAAGTGTGAGCAGGGACATGCAGGGCCTGGGTTTACCTCCACATCACCCGCGGAACAGAGAAGGAGTAGTATGAGGGTGCGGCTGAAGGCTATCAAAACTGGTCGCCTAGGGCGTTGGGGACAGAGAATAAGAGGAGCAGGTTTCTGGGCATGGTAGAATATATTCAGGGCATAATGCGCAAACAGGGGTATGGTGGGGTGCGGGTACAGCGGAGGTAAGCCCAGGCACTGGGTGATGATGAGAGAGGTTGTATCTCTGGACATGCTGGTTGTAATGGGTGAGGTCACCGCATGTGTGGGGGGTGGGACAAAGGAGGTATCAGGGGTATAAAGAGTGGAACTAGGGGCTCCATTGTAAACTAAAACAATGATAACTAACCTGCACAACAGTATACAAGGCATATTGACATTTGAGAGAGACATACAGCGAGGCATACAGTAATCACAGGTGTTGAATTGGGAGAGCTAGCTAAAACAGTAGGTGAGACAACAACAGCTAATCAGCTAGCACAACAACAGCAGGTAGAATGGCGATTGATTAGGCAGAGAGGGTCGGATTAACTACACACAGAGCCTAAGTGCGGCTGGGGCCGACAGATAAAACATAAACAAGCAGAATGGATTACCGTGATTAATGGACAGTCCAGCATGCATCAGCTATGTAGCCAAGTGATCAGTGTCCAAGGGGCAGCGGTGGATGGGGCAGGGAAGCTGGACTGGCGCGTGTTATCCAGGTTAGAAAAACTAACAATGACTAAATAGCTTGTAGCCAGTTAGCTGGTTAGCTTCTGGAGGTTCTTGAGTGTGTTCTAAAAATGTAAAGATAATAGCGGTTCCGTATCACATTGGGTGAGGCAGGTTACCGGAAGGTATAAACAAATTAAAAATCGAAAAGGGATAGAAAGTAAATATGGGTTCAGTGAGTGTTTGGGACGCGGCGATTCAGACGGTTAGCAGGCCTGTGCTAACAAGCTAACAGTTAGTACACGGTGCTAAACACGGTAGCAGTTAGCGGACCGGGCTAAACAAGCTAGCAGTTAGCAGGCCGAATTTGCAAGCAAGGAGATAGCAAGGGCTAGAGAGTTAGCCTTTGGGGACGTCGCGATGGGAGGAGTCTGTTTATTCCTCTTCATGCGGTGACATCGATGGACCGGTCGTGGGTCTGGATATTGTAGCCCAGGAGCTCAAAATGTTCAGTTTGCGATGGGAATCCGGGGATGAAAAATAAAAATAAAATAATAAATAGGTCCGTTATGCTCTGGTTAGAGTCGCGTTGTTCGAACTGGCGAGAGCTTTCCGAGCTAAAGGTTAGCTGATGACCGGTTAGCTGAAGACCGCTAGCAATGTTTTGCTGAAGCTGGTAGTTAGTTGGCTAGTTGGCTAGCTTCAGTTGAGGGGTTCCAGATCCGAAGTAAATATAAATACTTTAGGAAAAATAGCTACGTTGGGTGAGGCGGGTTGCAGGAGAGTATTTAGAAGAAGTTGAGGTTCAGCAAAAAGTTTTAAAGATATGTGAAAAAAAAAAAAAAGAAAACAAACGATATATACAAGGGACACGACACGACAACACGTCCTACTGCTACGCCATCTTGGATACAGATGGATCTTGGATCTTGGATCTTGGATATATGAAAGTTGGTGGTTCAATATTCCCAGTTAAGAAGTTTTAGGTTGCAGTTATTATAGGAATTATGACGCGTCAACTATTTCTCTCTATACCATTTGTATTTCATATACCTTTGACTATTGGATGTTCTTATAGGCACTATAGTATTGCCAGCCTAATCTCGGGAGTTGATAGGCTTGAAGTCATAAACAGCGCTGTGCTTCAAGCATTGCTAAGAACTGCTCGCTAACGCAGTAAAGTGCTGTTTGAATGAATGCTTACGAGCTTGCTGCTGCCTACCACCGCTCAGTCAGACTGCTCTATCAAATATCAAATCATAGACTTAATTATAATAAACACACAGAAATGCGAGCCTTTGGTCATTAATAGGGTTAAATCTGGAAACTTTCATTTCGAAAACAAAACGTTTATTCTTTCAGTGAAATACGGAACCGTTACGTATTTCATCTAACGGGTGGGCATCCATAAGTCTAAATATTGCTGTTACATTGCACAACCTTCAATGTTATGTCATAATTATGTACAGTCTTTGTTAGGATGAAAACCCAGTTTGCAACGAGCCAGGCAACCCAAACTGTTGCATATACCCTGACTCTGCTTGCACTGAACGCAAGAGAAGTGACACAATTTCCCTAGTTAAAATAATTGCATGTTAACAGTCAATATTAATTAAACATGCAGGTTTAAAAATATATACTTCTGTGTATTAATTTTAAGAAAGGTATTGATGTTTATTGTTAGGTACATTTGTGCAAAGAATGTGCTTTTTTCACGAATGCACTTTTGTTAAATCATCACCCGTTTGGTGAAGTAGGCTGTGATTCGATGATAAATTAACAGGCACCGCACTGATTATATGCAACGCAGGACAAGCTAGTTAAACTAGTAATATCATCAACCATGTGTAGTTAACTAGTGATTATGTTAAGATTGATTGCTTTTTATAAGATAAGTTTAATGCTAGCTAGCAACTTACCTTGGCTCATTGCCCGCCACAAGATCTTTTTGACGCTGCACTCGCGTAACAGGTAGTCAGCCTGCCACGCAGTTTCCTCATGGATTGCAATGTAATCGGCCATAATCGGCATCCAAAAAGGCTGATTACCGATTGTTATGAAAACTTGAAATTGGCCCAAATTAATCATGCTGATTAATCGGTCGACCTCTAATCTCAACATCAACTGTTCAGAGGAGACTGCGTGAATCAGGCCTTTATGGTTGAATTCCTGCAACAACAAAAAACACTACTAAAGGACACCAATAATAAGAAGAGACTTGCTTGGGCCAAGAAACACGAGCGATGGACATTAGACCGTGAAAATCTGTCCTTTGGTCTGATGAGTGCAAATTTGAGAGATTTGTTTCCAACCGCTGTGTCTTTGTGAGACGCAGAGTAGGTGAACAGATGATGTCCGCATGTGTGGTTCCCACCGTGAAGCATGGAGGAAGAGGTGTGATGGTGTGGGGGTGCTTTGCTGGTGACACTGTCTGTGATTTATTTAGAATTCAGGATACACTTAACCAGCATGACTACCACAGCATTCTGCAGCGATATCCCATCCCATCTGGTTTGCGCTTAGCGGGACGATCATTTGCTTTTCAACAGGACAATGACCAAACACCGATGATTAACGACTCATGATGCAATTGTAACAACATACAAGAACTCAAGTCCTTGTGTTCACCTTCCTAGAATTCCTCACACTCAAATGCTGACCGTATTATCTCCCAAGAGAACTCTCCTCGGTTATAGTCACAGCTGTGTATATCCCTCCGCAAGCGTATACAGTTGAAGTCAGAAGTTTACATACACTTAGGTTGGAGTCATTAAAACTTTCAACACACTCCACACATTTCTTGTTAACAAACTATAGTTTTGGCAAGTAGGTTAGGACATCTACTTTGTGCATGACACAAGTCATTATTCCAACAATTGTTTACAGACAGATTATTTCACTTATAGTTCCCTATATCATAATTCCAGTGGGTCAGAAGTTTACATACACTAAGTTCACTGTGCCTTTAAACAGCTTGGACATTTCCAGAAAATTATGTCATGGCTTTAGAAGCTTCTGATGTCTAATTGACATCATTTGAGTCAATTGGAGGTGTACCTGTGGATGTACTTCAAGGCCTACCTTCAAACTCAGTGACTCTTTGCTAGACATCATGGGAAAATCAAAATAAATCAGCCAAGACCTCAGAAAAAAAAATGGAGACCTCCACAAGTCTGGTTCATCCTTGGGAGCAATTTCCAAACGCCTGAAGGCACGTTCATCTGTACAAACAATAGTACGCAAGCATAAACACCATGGGACCACGCAGCCGTCAAACCGCTCAGGAAGGAGACGCGTTCTGTTTCCTAGAGATGAACGTACTTTGGTGCTTAAAGTGCAAATCAATCCCAGAAAAACAGCAAAGGACCTGGTGCAGATGCTGGAGGAAACAGGTACAAAAGTATCTATATCCACAGTAAAACGAGTCCTATATCAACATAACCTGAAAGGCCGCTCAGCAAGGAAGAAGCCACTGCTCCAAAACCGCCATAAAAAAGCCAGACTACGGTTTGCAGCTGCACATGGGGACAAAGATCGTACTTTTTGGAGAAATGTCCTCTGGTCTGATGAAACAAAAATAGAACTGTTTGGCCATAATGACCATCGTTGTTTGAAGGAAAAAGGGGAGGCTTGTAAGCCGAAGAACACCATTCCAACCGTGAAGCACGGGGGTGGCAGCATCATGTTGTGGGGGTGCTTTGCTGCAGGAGGGACTGGTGCACATCACAAAATAGATGGCTTTATGAGGATGGAAAATTATGTGGATATATTGAAGCGACATCTCAAGACATCAGTCAGGAAGTTAAAGCTTGGTCGCAAATGGGTCTTCCAAATGGACAATGACCCCAAGCATAATTCCAAAGTTGTGGCAAAATGGCCTAAGGACAACAAAGTCAAAGTATTGGAGTGGCCATCACAAAGCCCTGACCCTCAATCCTATAGAATTTTTTTGGCAGAACTGAAAAAGCTTGTGCGAGCAAGGAGGTCTACCCACCTGACTCAGTTACACCAGCTCTGTCAGGAGGAATGGACCAAAATTCACCCAACTTATTGTGGGAAGCTTGTGAAAGGCTACCCAAAACATTTGACCCAAGTTAAACAATTTAAAGGCAATACTACCAAATACTAATTGAGTGTATGTAAACTTCTGACCCACTGGGAATGTGATGAAAGAAATAAAAGCTGAAATAAATCACCCTCTACTATTATTCTGACATTTCATATTCTTAAAATAAAGTGGTGATCCTAACTGACCCAAAACAGGGAATTTTTACTAGGATTAAATGTCAGGAATTGTGAAAAACTGTATGTAAACTTCCGGCTTCAACTGTTGACGGACATATTCAATCCATCCCTATCCCAGTCTGCTGTCACCACATGCTTCAAGATAGCCACCATTATTCCTGTTCCCAAGAAAGCTAAGGTAACTCTACTAAATGACTATTGCTCCGTAGCACTCACTTCTGTCATCATGAAGTGCTTTGAGAGACTAGTCAAGGACCATATCACCTCCACCCTACCTGTCACCCAAGACCCACTCCAATTTGCTTACCGCCCCAATAGGTCCACAGACGATGCAATCGCTATTACACTGCACACTGCCCTATCCCACCTGGACAAGAGGAATAGCTATGTAAGAATGCTGTTCATTGACTACAGCTCAGCATTCTACCCTCCAAACTCATCATTAAGCTTGAGACCCTGGCTCTCGATCCCCGCCCTGTGAAACTGGGTCCTAGACTTCCTGATTGGCTGCCCCCAGGTGATGAAGGTAGGAAACAACATCTCCACCCCGCTGATCCTCAACACTGGGGCACACAAGGGTGCATTTTAAGCCCCCTCCTGTACTCCCTGTTCACCTACGACTGCGTGGCCATGTACGCCTCCAACTCAATCATCAGTTTGCAGACAACCCTACAGTGGTAGGGCCCTCGAAGTGTAGCATCAGTAAAATAACCTCTCACTCAATGTCAGCAAAACAAAATAAATGATCATGGACTTCAGGAAACAGCAAAGGGAACATCCCCTTATCCACATCGACGGGACAACAGTAGAGAAGGTGGAAAGTTTTAAGTTCCTCTGTATCTCTGAAATGGTCCAAGCACACAGACAGTGTGGTGAAGAAGGCGCAACCTCAGGAGGCTGAAAAAACGTGGCTTGTCACCAAAAACCCTTCTAACTTTTACAGATGCACAATTGAGAGCATCCTGTCGCGCTGTTTTACCACCTGGTACGGCAACTGCACCCTCTCCAGAGGGTGGTGCAGTCTGCATCACCGGGGGCAAACTACCTGCCCTCCAGGACACCTACACCACCCGATGTCACAGGAAGGCCAAAAAGATAATCAAGGACAACAACCACCCGAGCCACTGTCTGTTCACCCTGCTATCATCCAGAAGGTGAGGTCAGTACAGGTGCATCAGAGCTGGGACAGAGAGATAGAAGCTGTTTTTCAATCACAAGGCCATCAGATTGTTAAACAGCCACAGAGCACAGAGGCAGCTGCCTACCTATAGACTTGATATCATTGGTCACTTTAATAAATGGAACACTAGTCACTTTAATAATGCCACTTTAAGAATGTTTACATATCTCGCATTACTCATCTCATATGTGCGGTTATCCTTCACTATCTATTGCATCTTAGCTGCTCTGTCACTGCTCATCTATATATTTTATACTCTGTCACTGCTCATCTATATATTTTATACTCTGTCACTGCTCATCTATATATGTTATACTCTGTCACTGCTCATCTATATATTTTATACTCTGTCACTGCTCATCTATATATTTTATACTCTGTCACTGCTCATCTATATATTTTATACTCTGTCACTGCTCATCTATATATTTTATACTCTGTCACTGCTCATCTATATATTTTATACTCTGTCACTGCTCATCTATAT
Source organism: Oncorhynchus clarkii lewisi (assembly GCF_045791955.1). Classification (NCBI taxonomy): domain Eukaryota; kingdom Metazoa; phylum Chordata; class Actinopteri; order Salmoniformes; family Salmonidae; genus Oncorhynchus; species Oncorhynchus clarkii. The sequence continues at coordinate 150,999 of NW_027260879.1, forward strand.
ATTTTATACTCTGTCACTGCTCATCTATATATTTTATACTCTGTCACTGCTCATCTATATATTTTATACTCTGTCACTGCTCATCTATATATTTTATACTTATATATTCTCATCCCATTCCTTTATTAGATTGTGTGTATTAGGTTTAGTTGTGGAATTTGTTAGATATTACCTGTTAGATACTGCTGCATTGTCGGATCTAGAAGCTGAAGAATTTCGCTAGACTCGCGACTGCTAACCATGTGTATGTGACCAATAACATTTGATTTGATTTGACACACCTCCAGGCTGTGTAAGGGCTATTTGACCAAGAAGGAGAGTGATGGAGTGCTGCATCAGATGATCTAGCCTCCAAAATCACCCAACCTCAACCCAATTGAGATGGTTTGGGATGAGTTAGACCGCAGAGTGAAGAAAAGCAGCCAACAAGTGCTCAGCATATGTGGGAACTCCTTCAAGACTTTTGGAAAAGCATCTAGGTGAAGCTGGTTGACAGAATGTCAGAGTGTGCAAAGCTGCCATCCAGGCAAAGGGTGGCTACTTAGAAGAATCTCAAATATAAATATATTTTGATTTGTTTAACACTTTTTTGGTTACTACATGATTCCATATGTGTTATTTCATAGTTTTGATGTCTTCCCTATTATTCTGCAACGTAGAAAATAGTAAAAATAAAGAAAAATCCTTGAATGAGTAGGTGTCCAAACTTTTGACAGGTACTGTACATCGTACCAGCTCCTGCCTGGCCTTCAGAGGAAAAACAAGCCTTATGCCGGTAATAAAAACCTATTTTCAGCTGGAGCTTCCTTATCAAGTTCTCCACATGAACAGTGAAGCTCATCCTGTCATCCACCCACACTCCCAACTATTTGTACACTTGGACATTCTCTATAGTATGTTCATCCAATGTATGTGTGACTGTATGGGAGTGTGTGTGTCTGCCTGTCAGTGTCTGCCTGTCAGTGTCTGCCTGTCGGCCTGTCAGTGTCTGCCTGTCGGTGTCTGCCTGTCGGTGTCTGCCTGTCGGTGTCTGCTTACACTTACTTGCTTGGTGTGTGTGTATGTCTGGCAACCTGTCTTTCTGTCTGTCTGTTCTGCTCTGTCCGTCTTTCTGACTGTCTGCCTACCTGTCTATCTGTGTCTGTCTGTCCACTCCGCTCTGGGTCTGCTCTGCTCTGGGTCTGCTCTGCTCTGGGTCTGCTCTGCTCTGCTCTGCTCCGTGTGTGTGTGTGTGTGTGTTTGTGTGTATGTCTGCCAACCTGTCTTTCTGTCTGTCTGTTCTGCTCTGTCCGTCTATCTGACTGTCTGCCTACCTGTCTATCTGTGTCTGTCTGTCCACTCCACTCTGCTCTGGGTCTGCTCTGCTCTGGGTCTGCTCTGCTCCGTGTGTGTGTGTATGTCTGCCAACCTGTCTTTGTCTGTCTGTCTGTTCTGCTCTGTCCGTCTTTCTGACTGTCTGCCTACCTGTGTCTGTCTGTCCACTCTGCTCTGGGTCTGCTCTGCTCTGGGTCTGCTCTGCTCTGGGTCTGCTCTGCTCTGGGTCTGCACTGCTCTGGGTCTGCACTGCTCCGTGTGTGTGTGTGCTTGGTGTGTGTCTACAGGAACGCAGATGCTCCTCTCCCTTCTCTCTCTTGTTATTTACAGCCCAATGGTGACCTGCCTGGCCCTCTCTGGTTTGGCCCTGCTCTGTGTGTCTGGCCTGGTTGTTTTCAAAGAATACTGCAAGTGTGTCGGTCTGTTCTGGTAACCCTGCTCTTTAAAAGGGGAATTTCACAATTTTTCAACTTTATATTCATCATCTCCAGCACCACCCCAACATCAACATCTGTGAAAATGGTGTGTTTCTATATTCTGTAGTAAAAAAAGATTGAGGAAGATAAGTGTTTCCAATGACATCATCGGTGTGCACCTTGTGATTTTAACCAATTATGAGTAGGCATTGCCACTAATTGTCTACCAATTTGTTGATGATGTCATTGGAAACACTTATGTTCCTCTATGTTTTTTACTAAAAAACATAGAAACGCACCATTTTCACATCTGCTGATGCTGATGTTGTTTTTTTTTTTTAAATGTCCCTTTAGCTACCCAGCCAGCACTGTACTGCTGACCCTGCTCTTTACATACCCAGCCAGCACTGTGCTGCTGACCCTGCTCTTTACATACCCAGCCAGCACTGTACTGCTAACCCTGCTCTTTACATACCCAGCCAGCACTGTTCTGTACTGCTAACCCTGATCTTTAAACTACTCAGCCAGCACTGTACTGTACTGCTAACCTGATCTTTAACTACCCAGCCAGCACTGTACTGCTGACACTGATCTTTAACTACCCAGCCAGCACTGTAATGTACTGCTGACCCTGATCTTTAACTACACAGCCAGCACTGTACTGATGACCCTGATATTTAACTACCCAGCCAGCACTGTACTGATGACCCTGATATTTAACTACCCAGCCAGCACTGTACTGCTGACCCTGATATTTAACTACCCAGCCAGCACTGTACTGTACTGATGACACTGATCTTTAACTACCCAGCCAGCACTGCACTGATGACACTGATCTTTAACTACCCAGCCAGCACTGCACTGATGACACTGATCTTTAACTACCCAGCCAGCACTGCACTGATGACACTGATCTTTAACTACCCAGCCAGCACTGTACTGTACTGCTGACACTGATCTTTAACTACCCAGCCAGCACTGCACTGTACTGCTGACACTGATCTTTACATACCCAGCCAGCACTGTACTGATGACACTGATCTTTACATACCCAGCCAGCACTGTACTGATGACACTGATCTTTAACAACCCAGCCAGCACTGTACTGATGACACTGATCTTTAACTACCCAGCCAGCACTGTACTGCTGACACTGATCTTTAACTACCCAGCCAGCACTGCACTGTACTGCTGACACTGATCTTTAACTACCCAGCCAGCACTGTACTATACTGCTGACACTGATCTTTAACTACCCAGCCAGCACTGTACTGTACTGCTGACACTGATCTTTAACTACCCAGCCAGCACTGTACTGTACTGCTGACACTGATCTTTAACTACCCAGCCAGCACTGTAATGTACTGCTGACACTGATCTTTAACTACCCAGCCAGCACTGTACTGTACTGCTGACACTGATCTTTAACTACCCAGCCAGCACTGTACTGTACTGCTGACACTGATCTTTAACTACCCAGCCAGCACTGTACTGATGACACTGATCTTTAACTACCCAGCCAGCACTGTACTGCTGACACTGATCTTTAACTACCCAGCCAGCAGTGTACTGTACTGCTGACACTGATCTTTAACTACCCAGCCAGCACTGCACTGATGACACTGATCTTTAACTACCCAGCCAGCACTGTACTATACTGCTTCCCTTCAGTACCCACAGAGACTAACTTCTGATGATCTTTATTGAGACAGACAGACCAGGGACCAGAAGGTCTGTCTCCATCTGTGTCCATCGTGCTCTGGCTTGACCCCTGCTAGAGGAGGGGTGGAGGGCTCCGTTTCCGCTCCTGTCTGTCTGTCACCGGGACCCTGACCCTCTTTGAAATGTTGGAATCTCAGTGCTTTAAAGGGGGTTGGGGGGCAGTGGTTGGTAACAGGGTGGGGGCTCTACGTTGCTCTCTTCTACACACAGTGAGTGTTGAAAACTGGCTATTATTATTATTTTTCTAAACGGGTTGCCCCCATGTGTCTTTTCTGAAATGACCAGCGGGGTGAGGGGGGGGGTCAACCCAGACACGCAGAGGTCAGGAGAAATTCATATTTTATTATTATCATCCCCTCCAGAGGAAATTATTCTGAGCCCCTCAGGGGGGGTTATGGGTACGGGTGACTCATTGCAGCCAGCAGTGTGAGTGCATGTGTGAAAATAGCCCCCACCACCCTTCGCAGCCAGAGAAATGTTATTTTAATATCAAACGTAAACTAAATGTGGGACACCAGAGGAGAGGAAGGAAAGAGCTGCTCTGGTCTTTTACTTTTCCTTTTTCCACTGAGACATTAGGGATGTTGTTCTCTGTCTCTGTCTGTCTCTCTCTCTCTGTCTGTCTCTCTCTCTCTCTCGCTGTCCGTCTCTCTCTCGCTGTCCGTCTCTCTCTCGCTGTCCGTCTCTCTCTCGCTGTCCGTCTCTCTCTCTCTCGCGCTGTCCGTCTCTCTCTCTCTCTCTGTCCGTCTCTCTCGCTGTCCGTCTCTCTCTCTCTCTGTCCGTCTCTCTCTCTCT
>NW_027260880.1:0-27500 GCF_045791955.1 Oncorhynchus clarkii lewisi
TACCCGTAAAACACCAGTCTCAACGTCAACAGTGAAATGGCGACTCCAGGATAATGGCCTTCTAGGCAGAGTTGCAAAGAAAAAGACATATCTCAGACTGGACAATAAAAATACAAGATTAAGATGGGCAAAAGAACACAGACACTGTACAGAGGAACTCAGGAGTGATGGTTGCTGATAATGGGCCTCTGTACGCCTATGTACATATTCCATAAAAAATCTGCCGTTTCCAACTACAATAGTCATTTGCTATATTGTAAATCTTTTGCCAATATGGCCTATTTATCGCCTTACCTCCCTTATCCTACCTCATTTGCACTCACTGTACATTTTTCTATTGTATTATTGGCTGTATGTTTGTTTATTCCATGTGTAACTCTGTTATTTGTGTCGCTTTGCTTTATCTTGGCCAGGTCGCATTTGTAAATGAGAACTTGTTCTCAACTGGCCTACCTGGTTAAATAAAGGTGAAATAAAATAAAAAAATGTATACAATTTACAACATTAACAATGTCTTCCCTGTATTTCTGATCAATTTGATGTTACATTAATGGGGAAAAAAAATGTTTTTCTTTCAAAAACAAGGAGATTTCTAACTGACCCCAAACATTTGAACGGTAGTGTAGATTTAGGCTACACCTAAACATTAGAGATCTGACATGCTGTATGGGATGAAAACGAGATGATTAAAACATATAGGTAACGTTAGGTATTTATAGTCCATTTGTTTGTCAGGAGAAAATGTGAATGTGATCCAATTTGATTTATATTCAAACTTGGGCTGGCTAGGCAACCTGTACCATTCAATCCAAAATGATGAGCTGGATTTAATCAATGAACTTAATAGTGATGACATAGACTGTGAGTCAATTTTCTATTTGGCCTGCAGTTGTATGGGCCTGCATGATGCAAACATGCATAAAGCAAGCTCATCCTTTAGTTCTATTGTCTATCAGTTGTCTCTGTGTCTGGGTAGAGGAAATCCCCCTCCTAATCTAATCTAAATATCATTTATACCAACAAGTATAAGGTTGCTGCAGTTTGACAGTTTTCATCCTCCCCAGGGCCAGGAGTTTTTTCCAGGAATTCTGAAAAACCATGTGACTGGATTAGAAAAACTGGTCCCATCATAGCCGGTATAAAACCTTTTTACAACTGATTAATCACTGTCATGCACTATAGGGTCCGGAGTTTTCCTGGTTAGGTTACCAGACAAGGAAAAACTCCGGGCCCCAGTGGGAAACAATTTTCCCACCATTCTGGAACCTATGGTGCCACAAGTCTGCTTGTAGTTGTTAGTAGTCGTCAGGCATGTGGATTATCAAGATTTTATTCAGGAACGTTTGTTGGGCTATTTTGATGTGTCAAGTGGGGCGAAATGCGCGGTCTGTGTTTGACTTTGTGAATTCTGAGATGAGTTTAACTTAACGGAGAAGCTTGTTGCCCAAACCTTTGATGGCGCTGCTGTAATGGAATGCACTGTATCATCTATGTGTATTTACAGCTAAGTCTCTCCTGTTCCCTGATTAAGAGGTGATGACCACTACACTACCAGTGTCAGCTCTCTCCTGACATGACCTGAAGCCATGACTCATGTGCCCTCTCATCCACTGGCACATTAAATGTTTCTACTCCAAGCACTGCGAGTAGACCTGTACATTGTACATTTCTCTCATTACTATATGTAGATTTAATCACATACACAAACACAATCACATTATTACACATCAATGATTTTACTCCTTGCTTGGACTAACTCATTCATCTTTTGATATTGTTTTTTTTCTTCCCAGGAAACACCAGTCCTGCCCTCAGTGGAAGCTTTGAGTGATGTATTGTTGTCTCTACTTTCTTGCCCTCTGTGCTGATGTCTGTGCCCAATAATGTCTGTACCCTGTTTTGTGAATCTACCATGTTGTGCTGCTACCATGTTGTGTTGCTACCATGTTGTTGTCATGTTGTGTTGCTACCATGCAGAGTTGTCATGTGTTGCTGCCATGCTATATTGTTGTCTAAGGTCTCACTTAATGTATTGTTGTGTTGTCTCCCTTGTCGTGATGTGTGTTGTCTAAGGTCTCACTTAATGTAGTGTTGTGTTGTCTCCCTTGTCGTGATGTGTGTTGTCTAAGGTCTCTCTTGGTGTAGTGTTGTGTTGCTACCATGCTGAGTTGTCATGTGTTGCTGCCATGCTATATTGTTGTCTAAGGTCTCTCTTGGTGTAGTGTTGTGTTGTCTCCCTTGTCGTGATGTGTGTTGTGTCCTATCTTTTTATTTAATACATTTGTTTTTAAATCCCAGCCCCCGCCCCCGGGTTAAAGGTTAAATAAAATGTCAATAAAAGAGCTCTTCTCCAACACTATCCATCCATGATGAGCATGTCCTACACTAAAGCCTCAACCCATGCCTCCCTCCTCCCTTCATCCAATACCTGCAGTGATCCCTTCTCAGCACTGTAAGTAGCCCTCTCATTCCAATTCTCCATAGTACTGTCATTATTAAATACTTTAGGGTCAAATCATTTGTCTTTGATGATCTTTTAAACTTTGAAGTCTCTGTGTGTTCCGCAGCTGCAGTTGAGATCAGAAGTTTACATACACCTTAGCCAAATATATTTAAACTCACTTTTTCACAATTCCTGACATTTAATCCTAGTAAATATTCCCTGTTTTAGGTCAGTTAGGATCACCACTTTATTTTAAGAATGTGAAATGTCAGAATAATAGTAGAGAGAATGATTTATTTCAGCTTTTATTTATTTCATCACATACTCAGTGGGTCAGAAGTTTACATACACTCAATTAGTATTTGGTAGCACTGCCTTGAAATTGTTTAACTTGGGTCAAACGATTCAGGTAGCCTTCCACAAGCTTCCCACAATAAGTTGGGTGAATTTTGGCCCATTCCTCCTGACAGAGCTGGTGTAACTGAGTCAGGACTGATGTCTTGAGATGTTGCTTCAATATATCCACATAATATTAATTTATCGTGATGTCATCCATTCGGTGTAGTGCACCAGTCCCTCCTGCAGCGAAGCACCCCCACAACATGATGCTGCCACCCCCGAGCTTCACGGTTGGGATGGTGATCTTCAGCTTGCAAGCCTCTCCCTTTTTCCTCCAAACATAACGATGGTCATTATGGCCAAACAGTTCTATTTTTGGTTCATTAGACCAGAGGACATTTCTCCAAAAAGTACGATCTTTGTCCCCATGTGCAGTTGCAAACTGTAGTCTGTCTTTTTTATGGAGGTTTTGGAGCAGTGGCTTCTTCGTTGCTGAGCGGCCTTTCAGGTTATGTCGATATAGGACTCGTTTTACTGTGGATATAGATACTTTTGTACCTGTTTCCTCCAGCATCTTCACAAGGTCCTTTGCTGTTGTTCTGCGATTGATTTGCACTTTTCACACCGAAGTACATTAATCTCTTGGAGACAGAACGCGTCTCCTTCCTGAGTGGTATGACGGCTGCGTGGTCCCATGGTGTTAATACTTACATACTATTGTTTGTACAGATGAATGTGGTATCTTCAGGAGTTTGGAAATTGCTCCCAAGGATGAGCCAGACCTGTGGAGGTCTACAATTTCTTTCCTGAGGTCTCGGCTAATTTCTTTTGATTTTCCCATGATGTCAAGCAAAGAGGAACTGAATTTGAAGGTAGGCTTTGAAATACATCCATAGGTACACCTCCAATTGACTCAACTGATGTCAATTAGCCTATCAGAAGCTTCTAAAGCCATGACATCATTTTCTGGAATTTTCCAAGCTGTTTAAAGGCACAGTCTATTTAGTGTATGTAAACTTCTGACTCACTGGAATTGTGATACAGTGAATTATAAGTGAAATAATCTGTCTGTAAACAACTGTTGGAAATATTACTTTTGTCATGCACAAAGTAGATGTCCTAACCGACTTGCTAAAACTATAGTTTGTTAACAAGAAATTTGTGGAGTGGTTGAAAAGCTAGTTTTAATGACTCCAACCTAAGTGTATGTAAACTTCCGACTTGTATTTATTTTTTATTTTTTTTATTTCACCTTTATTTAACCAGGTAGGCAAATTGAGAACAAGTTCTCATTTACAATTCGACCTGGCCAAGATAAAGCAAAGCAGTTCGACACATACAACGACACAGAGTTACACATGGAGTAAAACAAACATACAGTCAATAATACAGTATAAACAAGTCTATATACAATGTGAGCAAATGAGGTGAGGTAAGGGAGGTAAAGGCAAAAAGGCCATGGTGGCAAAGTAAATACAATATAGCAAGTAAACCACTGGAATGGTAGATTTGCAATGGGAGAATGTGCAAAGTAGAAATAAAAATAATGGGGGTGCAAAGGAGCAAAATAAATAAATAAATTAAATACAGTAGGGAAAGAGGTAGTTGTTTGGGCTAAATTATAGGTGGGCTATGTACAGGTGCAGTAATCTGTGAGCTGCTCTGACAGTTGGTGCTTAAAGCTAGTGAGGGAGATAAGTGTTTCCAGTTTCAGAGATTTTTGTAGTTCGTTCCAGTCATTGGCAGCAGAGAACTGGAAGGAGAGGCGGCCAAAGAAAGAATTGGTTTTGGGGGTGACTAGAGAGATATACCTGCTGGAGCGTGTGCTACAGGTGGGAGATGCAATGGTGACCAGCGAGCTGAGATAAGGGGGGACTTTACCTAGCAGGGTCTTGTAGATGACATGGAGCCAGTGGGTTTGGCGACGAGTATGAAGCGAGGGCCAGCCAACGAGAGCGTACAGGTCGCAATGGTGGGTAGTATATGGGGCTTTGGTGACAAAACGGATTGCACTGTGATAGACTGCATCAAATTTGTTGAGTAGGGTATTGGAGGCTATTTTGTAAATGACATCGCCAAAGTCGAGGATTGGTAGGATGGTCAGTTTTACAAGGGCATGTTTGGCAGCATGAGTGAAGGATGCTTTGTTGCGAAATAGGAAGCCAATTCTAGATTTAACTTTGGATTGGAGACGTTTGATATGGGTCTGGAAGGAGAGTTTACAGTATTTGTAGTTGTCCACGTATTCTAAGTCGGAGCCGTCCAGAGTAGTAATGTTGGACAGGCGGGTAGGTACAGGTAGCGATCGGTTGAAGAGCATGCATTTAGTTTTACTTGTATTTAAGAGCAATTGGAGGCCACGGAAGGAGAGTTGTATGGCATTGAAGCTTGCCTGGAGGGTTGTTAACACAGTGTCCAAAGAAGGGCCAGAAGTATACAGAATGGTGTCGTCTGCGTAGAGGTGGATCAGAGACTCACCAGCAGCAAGAGCGACCTCATTGATGTATACAGAGAAGAGAGTCGGTCCAAGAATTGAACCCTGTGGCACCCCCATAGAGACTGCCAGAGGTCCGGACAGCAGACCCTCCGATTTGACACACTGAACTCTATCAGAGAAGTAGTTGGTGAACCAGGCGAGGCAATCATTTGAGAAACCAAGGCTGTCGAGTCTGCCGATGAGGATGTGGTGATTGACAGAGTCGAAAGCCTTGGCCAGATCAATGAATACGGCTGCACAGTAATGTTTCTTATCGATGGCGGTTAAGATATCATTTAGGACCTTGAGCGTGGCTGAGGTGCACCCATGACCAGCTCTGAAACCAGATTGCATAGCAGAGAAGGTATGGTGAGATTCGAAATGGTCGGTAATCTGTTTGTTGACTTGGCTTTCGAAGACCTTAGAAAGGCATGGTAGGATAGATATAGGTCTGTAGCAGTTTGGGTCAAGAGTGTCACCCCCTTTGAAGAGGGGGATGACCGCAGCTGCTTTCCAATCTTTGGGAATCTCAGACGACACGAAAGAGAGGTTGAACAGGCTAGTAATAGGGGTGGCAACAATTTTGGCAGATAATTTTAGAAAGAAAGGGTCCAGATTGTCTAGCCCGGCTGATTTGTAGGGGTCCAGATTTTGCAGCTCATTCAGAACATCAGCTCAGCAGATTTGGGAGAAGGAGAAATGGGGAAGGCTTGGGCGAGTTGTTGTGGGGGGTGCAGTGCTGTTGACCGGGGTAGGAGTAGCCAGGAGGAAAGCATGGCCAGCCGTTGAAAAATGCTTATTGAAATTCTCAATTATGGTGGATTTATCAGTTGTGACAGTGTTTCCTATCTTCAGTGCAGTGGGCAGCTGGGAGGAGGGGTTCTTATTCTCCATGGACTTTACAGTGTCCCAGAACTTTTTTGAGTTAGTGTTGCAGGAAGCAAATTTCTGCTTGAAAAAGCTAGCCTTGGCTTTTCTAACTGCCTGTGTATAATGGTTTCTAGCTTCCCTGAACAGCTGCATATCACGGGGGCTGTTCGATGCTAATGCAGAACGCCATAGGATGTTTTTTTGTTGGTTAAGGGCAGTCAGGTCTGGGGAGAACCAAGGGCTACATCTATTCCTGGTTCTAAATTTCTTGAATGGGGCATGTTTATTTAAGATGGTTAGGAAGGCATTTTTAAAAAATATCCAGGCATCCTCTACTGACGGGATGAGATCAATATCCTTCCAGGATACCCCGGCCAGGTCGATTAGAAAGGCCTGCTCGCTGAAGTGTTTCAGGGAGCGTTTTACAGTGATGAGTGGAGGTCGTTTGACCGCTGACCCATTACGGATGCAGGCAATGAGGCAGTGATCGCTGAGATCTTGGTTGAAAACAGCAGAGGTGTATTTAGAGGGCAAGTTGGTTAGGATGATATCTATGAGGGTGCCCGTGTTTAAGGCTTTGGGGAGGTACCTGGTAGGTTCATTGATAATTTGTGTGAGGTTGAGGGCATCAAGTTTAGATTGTAGGATGGCTGGGGTGTTAAGCATGTTCCAATTTAGGTCGCCTAGCAGCACAAGCTCTGAAGATAGATGGGGGGCAATCAGTTCACATATGGTGTCCAGAGCACAGCTGGGGGCAGAGGGTGGTCTATAGCAGGCGGCAACGGTGAGAGACTTGTTTTTAGAGAGGTGGATTTTTAAAAGTAGAAGTTCAAATTGTTTGGGTACAGACCTGGATAGTAGGACAGAACTCTGCAGGCTATCTTTGCAGTAGATTGCAACACCGCCCCCTTTGGCAGTTCTATCTTGTCTGAAAATGTTATAGTTTGGAATTAAAATGTCTGAATTTTTGGTGGTCTTCCTAAGCCAGGATTCAGACACAGCTAGAACATCCGGGTTGGCAGAGTGTGCTAAAGCAGTGAATAGAACAAACTTAGGGAGGAGGCTTCTAATGTTAACATGCATGAAACCAAGGCTATTACGGTTACAGAAGTCGTCAAAAGAGAGCGCCTGGGGAATAGGAGTGGAGCTAGGCACTGCAGGGCCTGGATTCACCTCTACATCGCCAGATGAACAGAGTAGGAGTAGAATAAGGGTGCGGCTAAAAGCAATAAGAATTGGTCGTTTAGAACGTCTGGAACAGAGAGTAAAAGGAGGTTTCTGGGGGCGATAAAATAGCATCAAGGTATAATGTACAGACAAAGGTAAGGTAGGATGTGAATACAGTGGAGGTAAACCTAGGTATTGAGTGATGAAGAGAGAGATATTGTCTCTAGAAACATCATTGAAACCAGGAGATGTCATTGTATGTGTGGGTGGTGGAACTAATAGGTTGGATAAGGTATAATGAGCAGGACTAGAGGCTCTACAGTGAAATAAGCCAATAAACACTAACCAGAACAGCAATGGACAAGGCATATTGACATGAAGGAGAGGCATGCTCAGTCGAGTGATCAAAAGGGTCCAGTGAGTGGAGAGGTTGGTTGGGGGTCACGGCGATTTAGACAGCTAAATCGGTAGCAAGCTAGCATAGGAGCAAGCTAGCATAAGATGGAGGTCTGTTATTAGCCAACTCTTGTGTTCCGTCAGTAGATTAGCGGGTTTCCGTGTGGTAGAGGGGATGAATCCAAATCACACAACAACAACAAAAATAAAAACAATAGATATAGTTATAGAGGCCCAAGAAGAAAAATAAATAAATAAATAAAAATAAAATAAAAATTGTCCGATTGTCTATTCAGATAGCAGCCGATAAGATAGCCAACGGCTCGCCCAGGCAACGTTGCGCATGTATACAACTGTATATCGCTGGTCTCCCATCCTCCTCAATGTTTCAAGTCACCAGCCTCCACTTCTAACTACCAACCTATCTACCCACCTACCTCCTACCTATATACGTACCTACCCATCTACCCACCTACCTACCTATATACCTACCTACCCGCCCTTATTTAACCTGCATGACTGCATAAGGTACCACCCTCACACACACCTGTCCACCCCCACCAAAAATCCTCTACCTCCCTCGACTTGTAGCTGTGTCACATGCATCATTCTATTGCCCCACACACACAGCCTTAAAGGGAAAGTCCACCCAATCTTCATTATTTCACATCAGTTCATTACATTTCATTTTACATCTCACTGTATCACATACCTTCGGGATGTTGTCTGCAGACCAGAAGTGACATAATCTGTGAAGAGCCTTTATTCCATTGCTAACATCTTTCTTGCCATGGCAGCCATGAGGTTTAGCATTAGCATTAGCTAGCAGTTTTCCAATGATTCTCAATCTTCCCCGTTAGTATTGTCTGCATTACCAAAGTCTACACTCAAAACGATCCTAAAACAAAGCAATACTGTATATAGTAGTCCATTTCTATTCTCTGAGGAAATAACATTTGCTGGAATTCGCTTGTTTCATAATTTGTAGAATTGTTTGTAGTAAAATTGCAATGAAGATACTCAGTTGTGTAACGCTGAATTGGGAAAAAGGACTGTTTCTCCTAACAGTATTTAAAGGTTACAAGATTTTAGCGAAAAACAATGTTATCAAGCTTCCAATTATTATAAGCATGGCTTCCTTGCAGACGTCGCTGCAATAGGCTACTTTGTTTTTGAGATAGTTTGTTCCAGATGACTGTGTGATCACGCTCTCCGCAGCCGATGTGGGTAAGACCTTTAAACAGGTCAACATTCACAAGGCTGCAGGGCCAGATGGATTACCAGGACGTGTCTTCCCAACATGCGCTGACCAAGTGTCAATGTCTTCACTGACATTTTCAACTTCTCCCTGTCTGAGTCTGTAATACCTACATGTTCCAAGCAGACCACCATAGTCCTTGTGCCAAAGAACACAAAGGCAACCTGCCTAAATGACTAACCAACTTGTAGCACTCACGTCTGTAGCCATGAAGTGCTTTGAAAGGCTGGTCATGGCTCACATTAACACCATTATCCCAGAAACCCGAGAACCACTCCAATTTGCATACCGCCCAAACAGATCCACAGATGATGCAATCTCTATTGCACTCCACACTACCCTTTCCCACCTAGACAAAAGAAACACCTATGTGAGAATGCTATTCATTGACTACAGCTCAGTGTTCAACACCATAGTGCCCTCAAAGCTCATCACTAAGCTCAGGACCCTGGGACTAAACACCTCCCTCTGCAACTGGATCCTGTACTTCCTGACGGGCCAACCCCAGGTGGTAAGGGTAGGTAACAAAACATCTGCCATGCTGATCCTCAACACAGGGGTCTCCCTGTTCACTCATGACTGCACGGCTACGCATGACTCCAATACCATCATTAAGTTTGTTGATGACCCAACAGTGGTAGTAGGCCTGATCACCGACAACGACGAGACAGCCTACAGGGAGGAGGTCAGAGACCTGACCGTGTGGTGCCAGTACAACAACCTCTGCCTCAACGTGATCAAGACAAAGGAGAATATTGTGGACTACAGGAAAAGGAGGACCGAGCACGCCCCCTTTCTCATAGACGAGGATGTAGTGGAGCAGGTTGAGAGCTTCAAGTTCCTTGGCGTCCACATCACCAACAAACTAACATGGTCCAAGCCCACCAAGACAGTCGTGAAGAGGGCACAACAAAACCTATTCCCCTCAGGAGACAAAAAATTTGGCATTGGTCCTCAGATCCTCAAAAGGTTCTACAGCTGCTCCATCGAGACCCTCCTGACTGGTTGCATCAATGCCTGGTATGGCAACTGCTCGGCCTCTGACCGCAAGGTACCACAGAGGGTAGTGCGTACGGCCCAGTACATCACCGAGGCCAAGCTTCCTGCCACCCAGGATCTCTATACCAGGCGGTGTCAGAGGAAGGCCCTAAAAACTGTCAAAGCCTCCAGCCACCCTAGTCATAGACTGTTCTCTCTGCTACCGCGCAGCAAGTGATACCTGAGTGCCAAGTCTAGGTCCAAGAGGTTTCTAAACAGCTTCTTCCCCCAAGCCATAAGACTCCTGAACATCTAATCAAATGGCTAGACTATTTTTATTGCCACCCCCCATACACTTTTACGCTGCTATTGCTCTCTGTTAATATCTATGCATAATCACTTTAATAACTCTACCTTCATGTTCATATTTCCTCAATTACCTCAACTAACTGGCACATTGACTCTGTACCGGTACCCCCTGTATATAGCCTCGCTATTGTTATTTTACTTCTGCTCTTTAATTATTTCTTACTTTTATTTCTTACTTTTTTTTGTTATTTTTCTTAAAACTGCATTGTTGGTCAAGGGCTTGTAAGTAAGCATTTCACTGTAAGGTCTACTACACCTGTTGTATTCGGCGCCAGTGACAAGTAACATTTGATTTGATTAGATTTTGAGTAGATTTAGCCAGTGGTAAGTGTACCTTCTAGCTTCATCCTTATTACCCCTTGACACTGTACCTTCTCTTCTGCTCTTCTCTCTATCAGGCACTTTCTTCATTGACATTAATCTCTAATAATAATACGTGGGATTTAAAGTGCCTGTCATGAAACCCAAGGGCACTGTACAGCAAGAGAGTAAAAAACTAAACAAGGATAAAACCATACAATACAAAGAAATCAACGCTTCTTAACATAGTTTAAGCTAGAGCTGAGTAAGAGCTGAGCTAAGATGAGGGGAAAGCCAGACAGAACAGGTGGGTTTGTAATCTGTTGTGAAGGTGGTGAGTCAGAGTTGCGGGTGGTTGGGGGACAGAGTTCCAGAGTTTGGGGGCAGCGGCAGTGAATGCACTTTCAGTATGTAAAGTAGACAACGGACAGTACAGTACGTCTTATCTACTCTCTTACCTAACACATATCGGATAAATATCTGTTCTACACCTGACACCTAGTTTACTTACTGTTAACAATAGATAGCTGGGTACAATGGTTATGTGATGAAAACATGTTTGTCCTTATTTTCCCTGAGAAAGACAGTTTTTTTTCTCTCTTTTTCTCTCTCTCGCTCTCTCTTTCTCTCGTAAACACCCATCGCCATTTCGTTCTGAGGTCTCCAGTGAAGGCGAAGCTGAAATGAACACTTAGCCCATTGGCACAAAAACAACAAAAGGCTAACACAGCTAACACTGCCTCTGTTGTTTCGGGACAGTAAGGTAGTTATATTTGCTACACTGGGAACAGAACAGCCATGAATAGATGAATAGTGTCGTTATGTCGGTACCAGAGGTGGTTTGAAAGACCGCCACTGGATGTCATGGCGGCTCACTCTGAAGGGGCATCTTTGAACCTGACAGCGCAGACAGAACTAGACCAGAGGATTGAATCGACTGAGGGGAAAATAGAAATGTAGAAATTAAAAGGGAGCATTATTTTGTTATGGGCACCATTAAAAGTTGTTAACTTAGTGTGAAATGATAGGGGAATAAAACAAGAATGATAGAGCCAGGGAATTGGATTTTCTGGTTTTCACTTCTTAAGAAGAGGCTTTTCTGGTGGGCCTGAAAACCATTAGGTAATCTAAGACAATCACGGACACATTAAATCGGCTCAAGGGCCACATCTGGCACGTAGATCATCAGTTTAAGACTGACCTAAGCAGTTTCTCAAAATAATTTTAAGGGGTGTAAAATACAGATGTGCTATTTTGCAGTGTCCTAGTGTACAGTGTTGTACAGTAGGTGTACTATTTTCAGAATTTAGATTTTTCTCCCCTTATCTTACATTACAGTGGGTTAATTGCCTTAACCAAGCACAATTACCTCATGAAAGTCATGTAATCTCTGAAGTAATCCACTAATTCACCAACGTGTTGTGTTATCCTTTGTTTAATCAAAACACAACTTTAATGAAGTCCCCTGGTCATTACCGCACGGCGTTTGGGGAGTTTTGTTGGTCCAAATTCTGTTTATTTTACTCTTACTCATGGCTGCTTCCTGTTTTCATATCACACTTCATTTAATTTTTGGAATCACTTCCTGCTTCCTTCCGGCAGGTAAACCAAAACATTACATCACCATCATCTCAGCGACCACACCGGGACCCCCGGGGCCTTCTGAGGGAAGGAGGGCAGGGTAAACATTACAATGGCCGGCAATGGGAACCCAGTTAAACCCAGTTAATTACTAAAAGCCTTTAGTTGCCTGTTTAATGAGCTACAGCGGCTGAGTTGCATGAGGAGTAGCAACAATCTGTTTTTAATGGTCGTTAATGAATACAGTTAATGCCTGTTGACTCAGTTTCAGACACAAACCCACCTCTTTAGTTTCTCACAAACTGTGTATTCATCAGTGGCTAGGGTGCTAGGCTAAAAGCAGGACAAAATCAAATCACATTATATTTGTCACATGCGCCGAATACAACAGACCTTACTGTGAAACGCTTACTTACAAGCCCTTAACCATCAATGCCGTTCAATAAATAGAGTTAAGAAAATATTGACTAAATAAACTAAAGTGAAAAAATATATATAATAATAACTAAATACAAAAAATATGTAACACTAGAAAATGACATAACAATAACGAGGCTATATGCAATGGGACATAAGTGAGGTTACAGAAGACAGAGAGGGGCCAATAAAGAGGAGATGAAGAAGACAGGAATCACCTGGAATGAAGATGAAGAAAACTGCCCCAGAACAGAGTTAGCGGGAAATGCACTGTTGAAGTCCTTTGTTCCACTAGGAGCTAAAAAGAATTGTCAGGTAAATCAAAGAGGCTACAGAAGGAGAGAGGGTGATTGGCACCGTTCCCTACGGGGGAAGGGGGTAGGAGCTACGATTCCATTTAGGACTCGTCCTGGCCTGGGGGCTTCTTTAGGAGGGGGCACATTTGGAGGTCGTGGGGGTGAAGGTACAGGGAGGGATAACAATAGAGGGGTATGCCAGTGCATTGTGTCAGATACTGAGACCCCATGTGTGAAAGAGTCCAGGCAGACAACGGGATAGCAGCAGGAGCAGGTCTAGGACCAGGGGGCTGGAGTCAGAGGGCTCTGACTAGAATCATCACTTAATCACTCTGCAATTGACTAGGGGATTTAAGGCTGTATTTGAGGGCTGCTACTCCCTAGAGACACACACACACACAATACATGCATACACACACACACACCAACGTGCATATTCACACACACACCAGCCTGGGAACACCATCCAAGGAGCCATTCAGATCAGCCCCATCAACAGCTACCTCCACCTCTCTCATCTCCAGCTCATTGTCTGTTATACACTGCAACACAAGGCCAGGTGGTCTGTTAGTTTGAAGCCCTGCAGTGAGGGGCTGTACTGAAGAAAGGAAGGCACAGAAGAAGAGAAATCTCCATTTGAAGATGTAAGTGCTTTTTGATCAACTCCTCAAAGAGAAACTGATTTTCTGTGGTCAAAGGAGTGTGTGTGTGTGTGTGTGTGTGTGTGTGTGTGTGTGTGTGTGTGACACCAGCTGATGCTGATTTCTCTAAAGATGTGCCACATGAGCTATGAGGAAGTTGACATTCACACACTTAAAGAGGAAAGGGGATGAATTAACCCTCTGCCCTAAAAAAGGATATATAAATATGCCCTGTCAGGGTTTGACGTTTGCCAGACACAGATGTGAATGAAGTTCGTACGGTCATCACTTGGGCCTAACGTGAAGCCTGGGACTAGAGTACTCTATGAGGAACACTTACCCTGGATACAAACCTTAGCCGTATGGGGTGCTGTGCTTGAGCTGCATAGCTGAGAAAGCACCTATAGGGTCTAGCTCCATAGCCCTTGGCTGTGTGGATTGCAGAACACACATGCACTTAGCATAGTATTGCAGGGGTGTTTGATGGCTCGGCCTTGGGTTGGGTAGGGCTTAAATAAAGACTGGGAGGGGAAGAAAGCAGGGAGGAGAAGAGAGGAATTCCTGGAAGTTGAGGGCATGTTCTATTTTTCCCTCCTTTTCTCTGAGCAGAGTTTAGGCGTCAGGGCCAGGGGAGCGGTGGGTGCAAGATAAGTACACACACACACACACACACACACACACACACACACACACACACACACACACACACACACACACACACACACACACACACACACACACACACACACACACACACACACACACACACACACACACACACACACACACACACACACACACACACACACACACACTCAATGACTCTAGTGATTTACACCCCATCCTGCCATTTAAAATAGCAGGTGTTCACATGCTGCTGAGCTCATGAAAGAGGGGAAGAGGACAGGCCAGAAGAGAGGAGGGGAGAAGAGGGAAGAGGAGAGACAACCACAGAACCTGAATAAAACCCATGAACTACATGAGCAATAAACACAGGCATGTGGGTCAATGAGTCCTGGGTGATGTTCATACGGGTACGTTGAAGTAAAATGTTTCACAACATAAAAATAAAATCTAGAATGTCCCTCCCTCCCGGTTTCAGTCCATTTTCTTCCGTTTGATGCTTTATGAATACTACCAAGTGCACTGCACTATGGTTACACACGATCCAATGACAATATATGTTCCTCGACTAGGAGGGTTAATAGGTCTTTCAGAATGGGTGGGTTGGTTTTCTTTCTGTTCTGTTATTAGATTAAAATGAGAAGTCATCACTAAGATATTTGGGTCACAACCCCAGAAGAAACCGCTAGCATCCAGATTTACAGCATTAGCACTGTAGGAGGAGAGGCTCACTGTGTACGGTTGGGGAGGACACCTGACATCAGCCCATGACATCATCTCTCTCCCATACACACACATGCACACATTCTCTCTCCCTCTCTCTCTCCAACACACACACTCACACGCATGTACACAAACACACACATTCTATCTCTCTCTCTCTCTCTCTCTCTCTCTCTCTCTCTCTCTCTCTCTCTCTCTCTCTCTCTCTCTCTCTCTCTCTCTCTCTCTCTCTCTCTTTCTCACTCACACACACCACGAGTAGAGACAAGGCTGTGAGGGATGAGGAACAGGGTTGTATTTTGGGAGTGGTGACCTCATGGGGTATGTGGATGGCACAGACAGAGAGACAGAACCAGACTCATCAGGAAACCTAAAGTCCTTTAGAGAGAGCTCAGTCTGTTAATGCTTTCAGAATGGGAGTCTTTCCACTGTAGCCGCGGAGGTCAGAGAGAGAAGGTTAAGAAAGGACAGTAGGGATGGGGGAGGTCATCAAGCTGAAACGCTGAGCAAAGCAAAAAGAACAGCATGGAAGAAGGAGAAGAAGAAGAAGAGAAGAGAGAGAGGGGACAGTGTCCTCATGGAGGATTAAAAGAGGGAATAAAGGAAGAGAAGAGAGAGAGCGAGGGGACAGTGTCCTCATGGAGGATTAAAAGAGGGAATAAAGGAAGAGAAGAGAGAGAGAGAGGGGACAGTGTCCTCATGGAGGATTAAAAGAGGGAATAAAGGAAGAGAAGAGAGAGAGCGAGGGGACAGTGTCCTCATGGAGGATTAAAAGAGGGAATAAAGGAAGAGAAGAGAGAGAGCGAGGGGACAGTGTCCTCATGGAGGATTAAAAGAGGGAATAAAGGAAGAGAAGAGAGAGAGCGAGGGGACAGTGTCCTCATGGAGGATTAAAAGAGGGAATAAAGGAAGAGAAGAGAGAGAGAGAGGGGACAGTGTCCTCATGGAGGATTAAAAGAGGGAATAAAGGAAGAGAAGAGAGAGAGCGAGGGGACAAAGGAAGAGAAGAGAGAGAGAGAGGGGACAGTGTCCTCATGGAGGATTAAAAGAGGGAATAAAGGAAGAGAAGAGAGAGAGCGAGGGGACAGTGTCCTCATGGAGGATTAAAAGAGGGAATAAAGGAAGAGAAGAGAGAGAGCGAGGGGACAGTGTCCTCATGGAGGATTAAAAGAGGGAATAAAGGAAGAGAGAGAGAGAGAGCGAGGGGACAGTGTCCTCATGGAGGATTAAAAGAGGGAATAAAGGAAGAGAAGAGAGAGAGCGAGGGGACAGTGTCCTCATGGAGGATTAAAAGAGGGAATAAAGGAAGAGAAGAGAGAGAGCGAGGGGACAGTGTCCTCATGGAGGATTAAAAGAGGGAATAAAGGAAGAGAAGAGAGAGAGCGAGGGGACAGTGTCCTCATGGAGGATTAAAAGAGGGAATAAAGGAAGAGAAGAGAGAGAGCGAGGGGACAGTGTCCTCATGGAGGATTAAAAGAGGGAATAAAGGAAGAGAAGAGAGAGAGCGAGGGGACAGTGTCCTCATGGAGGATTAAAAGAGGGAATAAAGGAAGAGAAGAGAGAGAGCGAGGGGACAGTGTCCTCATGGAGGATTAAAAGAGGGAATAAAGGAAGAGAAGAGAGAGAGCGAGGGGACAGTGTCCTCATGGAGGATTAAAAGAGGGAATAAAGGAAGAGAAGAGAGAGAGCGAGGGGACAGTGTCCTCATGGAGGATTAAAAGAGGGAATAAAGGAAGAGAAGAGAGAGAGCGAGGGGACAGTGTCCTCATGGAGGATTAAAAGAGGGAATAAAGGAAGAGAAGAGAGAGAGCGAGGGGACAGTGTCCTCATGGAGGATTAAAAGAGGGAATAAAGGAAGAGAAGAGAGAGAGCGAGGGGACAGTGTCCTCATGGAGGAAGAGGAAAGAAGAGAGAGAGCGAGGGGACAGTGTCCTCATGGAGGATTAAAAGAGGGAATAAAGGAAGAGAAGAGAGAGAGAGAGGGGACAGTGTCCTCATGGAGGATTAAAAGAGGGAATAAAGGAAGAGAAGAGAGAGAGCGAGGGGACAGTGTCCTCATGGAGGATTAAAAGAGGGAATAAAGGAAGAGAAGAGAGAGAGCGAGGGGACAGTGTCCTCATGGAGGATTAAAAGAGGGAATAAAGGAAGAGAAGAGAGAGAGAGGGGACAGTGTCCTCATGGAGGATTAAAAGAGGGAATAAAGGAAGAGAAGAGAGAGAGCGAGGGGACAGTGTCCTCATGGAGGATTAAAAGAGGGAATAAAGGAAGAGAAGAGAGAGAGAGAGAGAGGGGACAGTGTCCTCATGGAGGATTAAAAGAGGGAATAAAGGAAGAGAAGAGAGAGAGCGAGGGGACAAAGGAAGAGGGAAGAGAGAGAGAGAGAGAGGGGACAGTGTCCTCATGGAGGATTAAAAGAGGGAATAAAGGATTAAAAGAGAATAAAGGAAGAGAGAGAGAGAGAGGGGACAGTGTCCTCATGGAGGATTAAAAGAGGGAATAAAGGAAGAGAAGAGAGAGAGCGAGGGGACAGTGTCCTCATGGAGGATTAAAAGAGGGAATAAAGGAAGAGAAGAGAGAGAGCGAGGGGACAGTGTCCTCATGGAGGATTAAAAGAGGGAATAAAGGAAGAGAAGAGAGAGAGCGAGGGGACAGTGTCCTCATGGAGGATTAAAAGAGGGAATAAAGGAAGAGAAGAGAGAGAGCGAGGGGACAGTGTCCTCATGGAGGATTAAAAGAGGGAATAAAGGAAGAGAAGAGAGAGAGCGAGGGGACAGTGTCCTCATGGAGGATTAAAAGAGGGAATAAAGGAAGAGAAGAGAGAGAGCGAGGGGACAGTGTCCTCATGGAGGATTAAAAGAGGGAATAAAGGAAGAGAATAAAGGAAAGAGAGAGAGCGAGGGGACAGTGTCCTCATGGAGGATTAAAAGAGGGAATAAAGGAAGAGAAGAGAGAGAGCGAGGGGACAGTGTCCTCATGGAGGATTAAAAGAGGGAATAAAGGAAGAGAAGAGAGAGAGCGAGGGGACAGTGTCCTCATGGAGGATTAAAAGAGGGAATAAAGGAAGAGAAGAGAGAGAGCGAGGGGACAGTGTCCTCATGGAGGATTAAAAGAGGGAATAAAGGAAGAGAAGAGAGAGAGAGAGAGAGAGGCAAAGAAAGATGGATTTTGTCTTTTGAGGATGGGGACGAACACAACTGAGTACTGTGATGTTAACAGGCTGTCGTTGATCCCTTAACACCCCCTCCTCACCTCTCCTCGCCCCAAACTCACCCCCTCTTGTCCCCCTCTCCACATTGCCATGACCTCTATACAGAGAACCTTCCCTGACAAACTGGCCTCACTGACCTGAACTCACATTCTCTCTCAATCCCAACTCACTTCAAAGGATGCGTGTGGAAGTGTTTTACAACAGATCCTTTCTCTGATGGCCTTCAAGTTCACACACAGGCGCAAGCACACACACTCTACACACACGTACATTGTAATATTGTTGTATGGTGGTATTTGACATTTTTGTATTGTAGATATGTAGTGGTGTAATAATGATCCCTGTCTCTGAAAGATAGCAGCTGGCAATATTACTGAACCTGTGGCTCACATTATCAACTTGAGTCTCTTGACCAATCCCATACCCAGCATTTGGAAATCAGCGTATGTCCTCCCACTGCTAAAGGGTGGAGATCCCTCAGATGCTAATAACTATGGTCCTGTCTCCTATCTCCCTATCCTGGCCAAAGTCTATGAATCCCTAGTGAACTCACAGTTAAAACAGGTCTTCATTGATAAGAACATACTGAGCGGGGTTCAGTCTGGCTTTAGATCGGGGCACATCACCACAACTACAGCTATGGCAGTGATAAACGACATCATTAATGGACTTGATAAAAAGCCACATTGTGCTGCTCTGTTTGTTGATTTAAAGGCATTTAATTCAGTTGACCATTAACTGTTGCTAGCTAGACTCAGTAACATTGGTCTCAGTGAAGGGCAGTAAATTGGTTTAGGAGCTATCTTTCTGACAGAACACAATGTGTATATACTGACAATCACAAGTCTAGCTTTCTTGAGATTAACGTGTGTCCCAGGGTTCCATTTTAGCTGCTGTGTTATTCTCCATTTTTATCAATGGTTTTGGAAATGGGATGCAACCAGCAAAGTTACATCTATATGCAGACGATACAGTTATATATTCATGTGCTCCTTCTCTGGTTCAGGCTGTTGAAGAGCTCCACACTGCTTTTCAGTCACTGCAGGCCTCCCTTTATGGTCTCAAACTGATCTTAAAATATACAAAAAACTACATTTATGACCTTTACCAGAGCTAGAACTTTACCAGAGAGCGTTAGCATTGTCACATCTGGTGGCTTATCCATTGAAAGAGAGCGTTAGCATTGTCACATCTGGTGGCTTATCCATTGAAAGAGAGCGTTAGCATTGTCACATCTGGTGGCTTATCCATTGAAAGAGAGCGTTAGCATTGTCACATCTGGTGGCTTATCCATTGAAAGAGAGCGTTAGCATTGTCACATCTGGTGGCTTATCCATTCAAAGAGAGCGTTAGCATTGTCACATCTGGTGGCTTATCCATTGAAAGAGAGCGTTAGCATTGTCACATCTGGTGGCTTATCCATTGAAAGAGAGCGTTAGCATTGTCACATCTGGTGGCTTATCCATTGAAAAAGTGTCATCCTACAAATAACTAGGTACATGGTTGAATGACAAGTTGTCCTTTAAAGTTCATATAGATAATATTGTGAGGAAGCTTAAATTGAAATTGGGTTTTTAATAAGGCTTGCTTCCCGCTTACGGCTAGAAAGAAGCTTGTTCAGGCCCCTTTTCTCTCTGTAATTGATTATGGTGACTTGTTGTATATGCATGTCTTAAAGAGACTGGACTCTGTTAATCATGCAGCCTCCTCTGTCTTACAGAGACTCTGTTTATCATGCAGCCTCCTCCGTCTTACAGAGACTCTGTTTATCATGCAGCCTCCTCTGTCTTACAGAGACTGGACTCTGTTAATCATGTAGCCTCCTCTGTCTTACAGAGACTCTGTTTATCATGCAGCCTCCTCTGTCTTACAGAGACTCTGTTTATCATGCAGCCTCCTCCGTCTTACAGAGACTCTGTTAATCATGCAGCCTCCTCTGTCTTACAGAGACTGGACTCTGTTAATCATGTAGCCTCCTCTGTCTTACAGAGACTGGACTCTGTTAATCATGCAGCCTCCTCTGTCTTACAGAGACTGGACTCTGTTAATCATGCAGCCTCCTCTGTCTGACAGAGACTGGACTCTGTTAATCATGCAGCCTCCTCTGTCTCACAGAGACTGGACTCTGTTAATCATGTAGCCTCCTCTGTCTGACAGAGACTGGACTCTGTTAATCATGCAGCCTCCTCTGTCTGACAGAGACTGGACTCTGTTAATCATGCAGCCTCCTCTGTCTCACAGAGACTGGACTCTGTTAATCATGTAGCCTCCTCTGTCTGACAGAGACTGGACTCTGTTAATCATGCAGCCTCCTCTGTCTTACAGAGACTGGACTCTGTTTATCATGCATCCTCCTCTGTCTTACAGAGACTGGACTCTGTTTATCATGCAGCCTCCTCTGTCTGACAGAGACTGGACTCTGTTAATCATGCAGCCTCCTCTGTCTTACAGAGACTGGACTCTGTTTATCATGCATCCTCCTCTGTCTGACAGAGACTGGACTCTGTTAATCATGCAGCCTCCTCTGTCTCACAGAGACTGGACTCTGTTAATCATGCAGCCTCCTCTGTCTGACAGAGACTGGACTCTGTTAATCATGCAGCCTCCTCTGTCTGACAGAGACTGGACTCTGTTAATCATGCAGCCTCCTCTGTCTGACAGAGACTGGACTCTGTTAATCATGCATCCTTCAAGTCACTCACCCACCATTGCACCTTGTACCAAATGGTACAGTAGGTTGGACCTAACTTTATATGTGCAGAAAGATACATTTGTATGTGTTCATCTACAAAGCCCTTTTGGGTAAACTCCCTCTTTACCCCTGGAGTCTGGTCTCCTTCACCACCAGCAGTTACCATACCCGGTCTGCTAGGTGGTTGCTACTTATCAAAGTCCCCAGGACATTCACAGTATTAGGCAAGACTGCCTTCTCTTCTTGTGCACCAGAGGCATGGAATAGTCTACAATCCATCCTTCATCTAGATATGTTAGTGCCACTTAATGAATTTTAAATATTGACTCTGTTACGGAGGAGTGTTAATGCTTTTTTTTAGGCTGGATCATGTTGTATTGTATTGGTGTATGTTTTAATTCTGTAATGTATTGATTGTTGCTGTCTTCCTGACCAGGTCTCCCTTGAAAAAGAGACTCTGGGTGTTAATGGGCTTCTCCTGGTTAAATAAAAGTTAAATAATTAATACATTAAATGTATGCAGTTGTGTAAAGTATTAAGTAAAAATAATTTAAAGTACTACTTAAGTTGTTTTGGGGGGGTATCAGTACTTGACTTTACAATTTCTATTTTTGACAACTTTTACTTTTACTTCACTACATTCCTAAAGAAAATAATGTACTTTTTACTCCATGCTTTTTCCCTGACACCCAAAAGTAGTCATTACATTTTGAGTGCTTAGCAGGACAGGAAAGTGGTCCAATTCAGACACTTATCAAGAGAACATCCCTGGACGTCCCTCTGATCTGGCGGACTCACTGAACACACTGAACACACATGCTTTGTTTGTAAATGATGTCTGAGTGTTGGAGTGTGTCCCTGGCTATCCATAAATCTAAAAAACACAAATTGTGCCGTCTGGTTTGTTTAATATTAGGTATTTGAAATGATTTATACTTTTACATTTACTTTTGATACTAAAGTATGTGTTTGGGTAAAATGAACGGTTTCTCTGGTTTTACTATTTATAAGTATGTGTTTGGGTAAAATGAACGGTTTCTCTGGTTTTACTATTTATAAGTATGTGTTTGGGTAAAATGATCAGTTTCTCTGGTTTTACTATTTATAAGTATGTGTTTGGGTAAAATTAACGGTTTCTCTGGTTTTACTATTTATAAGTATGTGTTTGGATAAAATGATCATTTTCTCTGGTTTTACTATTTATATGGATGTGTTTGGGTAAAATGAACATTTTGTTTTATTCTATAAACTACTGACAACATTTCTCCCAAATTCCAAATAAAAATATTGTCATTTAGAGCATTTATTTGCAGAAAATGACAACTGGTCAAAATGATAAAAAAAGATTCAGAGCTGGGCTTAGTTGGTCTGAGTTAGAGCACTGCCTGAGTTAGAGCACTGCCTGAGTTAGAGCACTGCCTGAGTTAGATCACTGCCTGAGTTAGAGCACTGCCTGAGTTAGAGCACTGCCTGAGTTAGAGCACTGCCTGAGTTAGATCACTGCCTGAGTTAGAGCACTGCCTGAGTTAGAGCACTGCCTGAGTTAGAGCACTGCCTGAGTTAGAGCACTGCCTGAGTTAGAGCACTGCCTGAGTTAGAGCACTGCCTGAGTTAGAGCACTGCCTGAGTTAGATCACTGCCTGAGTTAGAGCACTGCCTGAGTTAGAGCACTGCCTGAGTTAGAGCACTGCCTGAGTTAGAGCACTGCCTGAGTTAGAGCACTGCCTGAGTTAGAGCACTGCCTGAGTTAGAGCACTGCCTGAGTTAGAGCACTGCCTGAGTTAGAGCACTGCCTGAGTTAGAGCACTGCCTGAGTTAGAGCACTGCCTGAGTAAGAGGTATGTTAGAGCACTGCCTGAGTTAGAGCACTGCCTGAGTTAGAGCACTGCCTGAGTTAGAGCACTGCCTGGGCTGCAGTAAACAACTCTCTCCCCTGTCAGACCTCGAATAATGCAAAGGAAAAAAGTTCATATTCACCCCCAGATCATCACCAATCCTCCACCAAATGTCACAGTGGGTGCACACACTTTGTCACACACACACTTTGTCACACACACAAACCCACACACTCTTTGTCACACACACACACTTTGTCAAACACACAGTAGGCTAAAGTTCCCCACACCAGCTATCAAAGGCCCTAAGGCTAAAGTTCCCCACAACAGCTACCCAAGACCCTGAGGCTATTATTCCCCACACCAGCTACCCAAGACCCTGAGGCTATTATTCCCCACACCAGCTACCCAAGACCCTGAGGCTATTATTCCCCACAACAGCTACCCAAGACTCTGAGGCTATCATTCCCCACAACAGCTACCCAAGACTCTGAGGCTATTATTCCCCACACCAGCTACCCAAGACTCTGAGACTATTATTCCCCACACCAGCTACCCAAGACCCTGAGGCTATTATTCCCCACAACAGCTACCCAAGACCCTGAGGCTATTATTCCCCACACCAGCTACCCAAGACCCTGAGGCTATTATTCCCCACACCAGCTACCCAAGACTCTGAGGCTATTATTCCCCACACCAGCTACCCAAGACTCTGAGGCTATTATTCCCCACAACAGCTACCCAAGACTCTGAGGCTATTATTCCCCACAACAGCTACCCAAGACTCTGAGACTATTATTCCCCACACCAGCTACCCAAGACCCTGAGGCTATTATTCCCCACAACAGCTACCCAAGACCCTGAGGCTATTATTCCCCACACCAGCTACCCAAGACCCTGAGGCTATTATTCCCCACACCAGCTACCCAAGGCCCTGAGGCTAAAGTTCCCCACACCAGCTACCCAAGGCTCTGAGGCTATTATTCCCCACACCAGCTACCCAAGGCTCTGAGGCTATTATTCCCCACACCAGCTACCCAAGACTCTGAGGCTATTATTCCCCACACCAGCTACCCAAGACTCTGAGGCTATTATTCCCCACACCAGCTACCCAAGGCCCTGAGGCTATTATTCCCCACACCAGCTACCCAAGACCCTGAGGCTATTATTCCCCACACCAGCTACCCAAGACTCTGAGGCTATTATTCCCCACACCAGCTACCCAAGACCCTGAGGCTATTATTCCCCACACCAGCTACCCAAGGCTCTGAGGCTATTATTCCCCACACCAGCTACCCAAGACTCTGAGGCTATTATTCCCCACACCAGCTACCCAAGACTCTGAGGCTATTATTCCCCACACCAGCTACCCAAGTTCCTGAGGCTATTATTCCCCACACCAGCTACCCAAGACTCTGAGGCTATTATTCCCCACACCAGCTACCCAAGACTCTGAGGCTATTATTCCCCACACCAGCTACCCAAGGCTCTGAGGCTAAAGTTCCCCACACCAGCTACCCAAGGCTCTGAGGCTATTATTCCCCACACCAGCTACCCAAGGCTCTGAGGCTATTATTCCCCACACCAGCTACCCAAGACTCTGAGGCTATTATTCCCCACACCAGCTACCCAAGACTCTGAGGCTATTATTCCCCACACCAGCTACCCAAGGCTCTGAGGCTATTATTCCCCACACCAGCTACCCAAGACTCTGAGGCTATTATTCCCCACACCAGCTACCCAAGACTCTGAGGCTATTATTCCCCACACCAGCTACCCAAGGCCCTGAGGCTATTATTCCCCACACCAGCTACCCAAGACCCTGAGGCTATTATTCCCCACACCAGCTACCCAAGACTCTGAGGCTATTATTCCCCACACCAGCTACCCAAGACCCTGAGGCTATTATTCCCCACACCAGCTACCCAAGGCTCTGAGGCTATTATTCCCCACACCAGCTACCCAAGACTCTGAGGCTATTATTCCCCACACCAGCTACCCAAGACTCTGAGGCTATTATTCCCCACACCAGCTACCCAAGTTCCTGAGGCTATTATTCCCCACACCAGCTACCCAAGACTCTGAGGCTATTATTCCCCACACCAGCTACCCAAGACACTGAGGCTATTATTCCCCACACCAGCTACCCAAGGCTCTGAGGCTAAAGTTCCCCACACCAGCTACCCAAGGCTCTGAGGCTATTATTCCCCACACCAGCTACCCAAGGCTCTGAGGCTATTATTCCCCACACCAGCTACCCAAGACTCTGAGGCTATTATTCCCCACACCAGCTACCCAAGACTCTGAGGCTATTATTCCCCACACCAGCTACCCAAGGCCCTGAGGCTATTATTCCCCACACCAGCTACCCAAGACCCTGAGGCTATTATTCCCCACACCAGCTACCCAAGACCCTGAGGCTAAAGTTCCCCACACCAGCTACCCAAGACTCTGAGGCTATTATTCCCCACACCAGCTACCCAAGACCCTGAGGCTATTATTCCCCACACCAGCTACCCAAGGCTCTGAGGCTATTATTCCCCACACCAGCTACCCAAGACTCTGAGGCTATTATTCCCCACACCAGCTACCCAAGACTCTGAGGCTATTATTCCCCACACCAGCTACCCAAGACCCTGAGGCTATTATTCCCCACACCAGCTACCCAAGACTCTGAGACTATTATTCCCCACACCAGCTACCCAAGGCTCTGAGGCTATTATTCCCCACACCAGCTACCCAAGACTCTGAGGCTATTATTCCCCACACCAGCTACCCAAGACTCTGAGGCTATTATTCCCCACAACAGCTACCCAAGGCTCTGAGGCTAAAGTTCCGGGCCCAGAGAACAGAGGGGTGGGAGAGGCAGAGCTGGGCCTGGGCTGCAGTAAACAACTCTCTCCCCTGCTCTGCTACAGTGTAACACGTTAAACACATCTGTTACACTGCTGCTACTCGTTGTTTATTATCTATGCATAGTCCCTTTACTTTTTTATTTGTTACTTTAGTTTATTTACTAAATATTTTCTTTACTCTATTTCTTAAAACTGCATTGTTGGTTAATAAGGGCTTGTAAGTCAGCATTTCACGGTAAGGTCTACCTACACCTGTTGTATTCGGCGCGTTTGACAAATATAATTTGATTTGATGTTGATTGGAAGTTAGACCAAGAATCCTGAAAATGGGGGCAAAAATGCACCAGTGTGTGTAGACAAAGTACAGAGGTATAATCCCACAGTGATCACATCCCTTTATCAAATACAGACTCTGCAGCTGTGCATGGTGTGTATTCGTGTACAGTTGAAGTCAGAAGTTTACATTCACCTTAGCCAAATACATTTAAACTCAGTTTTTCACAATTCCTGACATTTAAACCTAGTAAAAATTCCCTGTCTTAGGTCAGTTAGGATCGCCACTTTATTTTAAGAATGTGAAATGTCAAAATAATAGTAGAGAGTGATTTATTTAAGCTTTTATTTATTTTATCACATTCCCAGTGGGTCAGAAGTTTACATACACTCAATTAGTATTTGGTAGCATTGCCTTTAAATTGTTTAACTTCGGTCAAACGTTTCGGGTAGCCTTCCACAAGCTTCCCATAATAAGTTGGGTGAATTTTGTCCCATTCCTCCTGACAGAGCTGGTGAAACTGAGTCAGGTTTGTAGGCCTCCTTGCTCGCACACGCTTTTTCAAGTCTGCCCACTAATTTTCTATAGGATTGAGGTCAGGGCTTTGTGATGGCCACTACAATACCTTGACTTTGTTGTCCTTAGCCATTTTGCCACAACTTTGGAAGTATGCTTGGGGTCATTGTCTATTTGGAAGATCCATTTGCGACCAAGCTTTAACTTCCTGGCTGATGTCTTGAGATGTTGCTTCAATATATCCACATAATTTTCCATCCTCATGATGCCATCTATTCGGAGAAGTGCACCAGTCCCTCCTGCAGCAAAGCACCCCCACAACATGATGCTGCCAACCCCGTGCTTCACGGTTGGGATGGTGCTCTTCGGCTTGCAAGCCTCTCCCTTTTTCCTCCAAACATAACAATGGTCATTATGGCCAAACAGTTCTATTTTGTTACATCAGACCAGAGGACATGTCTCTAAAAAAGTATGATCTTTGTCCCCATGTGCAGTTGCAAACCGTAGTCTGGCTTCATTATGGTGGTTATAGAGCACTGGCCTCTTCCTCGATATAGGACTCGTTTTACTGTGGATATAGATACTTTTTTACCTGATTTCTCCAGCATCTTCACAAGGTCCTTTGCTGTTGTTCTGGGATTGATTTGCAATTTTCGCACCGAAGTACAATAGTCTCTAGGAGACAAAACGCGTCTCCTTCCTGAGCGGTATGACGGTTGCGTGGTCCCATGGTGTTTATACTTGCGTACTTTTGTTTTTACAGATGAATGTGGTACCTTCAGGCGTTTGGAAATTGCTCCCAAGGTTGAACCAGACTTGTGGAGGCCATACATTTTTTTCTGAGGTCTTAGCTCATTTCTTTGGATTTTCCGATGATGTCAAGCAAAGAGGCACTGAGTTTGAAGGTAGGCCTTGAAATACATTCACAGGTACACCTCCAATTGACTCAAATTATGTCTATCATTAGCCTATCAGAAGCTTCTTAAGCCATGACATCATTTTCTGGAATTTTCCAAGCTGTTTAAAGGCACAGTCAACTTAGTGTATGTAAACTTCTGACCCACTGAAATTGTGAAACAGTGACATTTAAGGGAAATAATCTGTCTGTAAACAATTGTTGGAAAATGACTTGTGTCATGCACAAAGTAGATGTCCTAACCGACTTGCCAAAACTATAGTTTGTCAACAAGAAATTTGTTGAGTGGTTGAAAAACAAGTTTTAATGGCTCCAACCTAAGTGTA